>NC_082686.1:53438123-53740550 GCF_949987515.2 Delphinus delphis
AGCCTACACAACCCACTAAAACAACCTTAGCCACTGGGGACAGACGCCAAAAACAACAGGAACTACGAACCTGCAGCCTGCAAAAAGGAGACCCCAAACACAGTAAGATAAGAAAAATGAGAGGACAGAAAAACACACAGCAGATGAAGGAGCAAGATAAAAACCCAGCAGACCTAACAAATGAAGAGGAAATAGGCAGTCTACCTGAAAAAGAATTTAGAATAATGATAGTAAAGATGATCCAAAATCTTGGAAATAGAATAGACAAAATGCAAGAAACATTTAACAAGGACCTAGAAGAATTAAAGATGAAACAAACAATAATAAACAACACAATAAATGGAATAAAAAATACTCTAGATGGGATCAATAGCAGAATAACTGAGGCAGAAGAACGGATAAGTGACCTGGAAGATAAAATAGTGGAAATAACTACTGCAGAGCAGAATAAAGAGAAAAGAATGAAAAGAACTGAGGACAGTCTCAGAGACCTCTGGGACAACATTAAATGCACCAACATTCGAATTATAGGGGTTCCAGAAAAAGAAGAGAAAAAGAAAGGGACTGAGAAAATATTTGAAGAGATTATAGTTGAAAACTTCCATAATATGGGAAAGGAAATAGTTAATCAAGTCCAGGAAGCACAGAGAGTCCCATACAGGATAAATCCAAGGAGAAATACACCAAGGCACATATTAATCAAATTGTCAAAAATTAAATACAAAGAAAATATATTAAAAGCAGCAAGGGAAAAACAACAAATAACACACAAGGGAATCCCCATAAGGTTAATAGCTGATCTTTCAGCAGAAACTCTGCAAGCCAGAAGGGACTGGCAGGACATATTTAAAGTGATGAAGGAGAAAAACCTACAACCAAGATTACTCTACCCAGCAAGGATCTCATTCAGATTTGATGGAGAAATTAAAACCTTTACAGACAAGCAAAAGATGAGAGAGTTCAGCACCACAAAACCAGCTTTGCAAAAAATGGTAAAGGAACATCTCCAGGCAAGAAACACAAGAGAAGGAAAAGACCTACAATAATGAACCCAAAACAATTAAGAAAATGGGAATAGGAACATACATATCGATAATTACCTTAAATGTAAATGGACTAAATGCTCCCACCAAAAGACACAGATTGGCTGACTGGATACAAAAATAAGACCCATATATTTGCTGTCTACAAGAGACCCACTTAAGACCTAGAGACACATACAGACTGAAAGTAAGGGGATGGAAAAAGGTATTTCATGCAAATGGAAACCAAAAGAAATCTGGAGTAGCAATTCTCATATCAGACAAAACAGACTTTAAAATAAAGACTATTAGAAGAGACAAAGAAGGACACTACATAATGATCAAGGGATCGATCCAAGAAGAGATATAACAATTGTAAATATTTATGCACCCAACAAAGGAGCACCTCAATACATAAGGCAAATACTAACAGCCATAAAAGGGGAAATCAACAGTAACACATTCATAGTAGGGGACTTTAACATCCCACTTTCACCAATGGACAGATCATCCAAAATGAAAATAAATAAGGAAACACAAGCTTTAAATGATACATTAAACAAGATGGACTTAATTGATATTTATAGGACATTCCATCCAAAAACAAAAAAATACACATTTTTTTCAAGTGCTCATGGAACATTCTCCAGAATAGATAATATCTTGGGTCACAAATGAGGCCTTGGTAAATTTAAGAAAATTGAAATTGTATCAGGTAACTTTTCTGACCGCAACGCTATGAGACTAGATATAAATTACAGGAAATGATCTGTAAAAATACAAACACATGGAGGGTAAACAATACACTATTTACTAACGAAGTGATCACTGAAGAAATCAAAGAGGAAATAAAAAAAATACCTAGAAACAAATGACAATGGAGATACGATGACCCAAAATCTATGGGATGCAGCAAAAGCAGTTCTAAGAGGGAAGTTTATAGCAATACAATCCTACCTTAAGAAACAGGAAACATCTCGAATAAACAACCTAACCTTGCACCTAGAGCAATTAGAGAAAGAAGAACAAAAAAACCCCAAAGTTAGCAGAAGGAAAGAAAACATAAATATCAGATAAGAAATAAATGAAAAAGAAATGAAGGAAACAATAGCAAAGTTCAATAAAACTAAAAGCTGGTTCTTTGAGAAGATAAACAAAATTGACAAACCATTAGCCAGACTCGTCAAGAAAAAAAGGGAGAAGACTGAAATCAATAGAATTAGAAATGAAAAAGGAGAAGTAACAACTGACACTGCAGAAATAAAAAAGATCATGAGAGATTACTACAAGCAACTCTATGCCAACAAAATGGACAACCAGGAAGAAATGGACAAATTCCTAGAAATGCACAACCTGCCAAGACTGAATCAGGAAGAAATAGAAAATATGAACAGACCCATCACAAGCACTGAAATTGAAACTGTGATTAAAAATCTTCAAACAAACAAAAGCCCAGGAACAGATGGCTTCACAGGCGAATTCTATCAAATATTTAGAGAAGAGCTAATGCCTATCCTTCTCAAACTCTTCCAAAATATAGCAGAGGGAGGAACACTCCCAAACTCATTCTACGAGGCCACCATCACCCTGATACCAAAACCAGACAAGGATGTCACAAAGAAAGAAAACTACAGGCCAATATCACTGATGAACATAGATGCAAAAATCCTCAACAAAATACTAGCAAACAGAACCCAACAGCACATTAAACGGATCATGCACCATGATCAAGTGGGTTTTATTCCAGGAATGCAGGGATTCTTCAATATACGCAATCAATCAACGTGATACACCATATTAACAAATTGAAGGAGAAAAACCATATGATCATCTCAACAGATGCAGAAAGAGCTTTTGACAAAATTTGACACCCATTTATGATAAAAACCCTCCAGAAAGTAGGCATAGAGGGAACTTTCCTCAACATAATAAAGGCCATATATGACAAACCCACAGACAACATTGTCCTCAATGGTGAAAAACTGAAAGCATTTCCAGTAAGATCAGGAACAAGACAAGGCTGCCCACTCGCAATACTCTTATTCAACATAGTTTTGGAAGTTTTAGCCACAGCAATCAGAGAAGAAAAGGAAATAAAAGGAATCCAAATCAGAAAAGAAGAAGTAAAGCTGTCACTGTTTGCAGATGTCATGATACTATACATAGAGATTCCTAAAGAAGGTACCAGAAAACTACTAGAGCTAATCAATGAATTTGGTAAAGAAGCAGGACGCAAAATTAATGCACAGAAATCTCTGGCATTCCTATACACTAATGATGAAAAATAAGAAAGTGAAATCAAGAAAACACTCCCATTTACCATTGCAACAAAAAGAATAAAATATCTAGGAATAAACCTACCTAAGGAGACAAAAGACCTGTATGTAGAAAATTATAGGACACTGATGAAAGAAATTAAAGATGATACAAATAGATGGAGAGATATATCATGTTCTTGGATTGGAAGAATCAACATTGCGAAAATGAGTCTACTACCCAAAGCAATCTACAGATTCAATGCAATCCCTATCAAACTACTACTGGCATTCTTCACAGATCTAGAACAAAAAATTTCACAATTTGTATGGAAACACAAAAGACCCTAAATAGCCAAAGCAATCTTGAGAACGAAAAAGGGAGCTGGAGGAATCAGGTTCCCTGACTTCAGACTATACTACAAAGCTACAGTAATCAAGACAGTATGGGACTGGCACAAAAACAGAAAGATAGATCAATGGAACAGGATAGAAAGCCCAGAGATAAACCCACATACATATGGTCACCTTATCTTTGATAAAGGAGGCAGGAATGTACAGTGGAGAAAGGACAGTGTCTTCAATAAGTGGTGCTGGGAAACTGGACAGGTACATGTAAAAGTATGAGACTAGGTCACTCCCTAACACCATACACAAAAATAAGTTCAAAATGGATTAAAGACCTAAATGTAAAGCCAGAAACTATCAAACTCTTAGAGGAAAACATAGGCAGAACACTCTATGACATAAATCACAGCAAGATCCTTTTTGACCTCCCTCCTAAAGAAATGGAAATAGAAACAAAAATAAACAAATGGGACCTAATGAAACTTCAAAGCTTTTGCACAGCCAAGGAAACCATAAACAAGACCAAAAGACAACCCTCAGAATGGGCGAAAATATTTGTAAATGAAGCAGCTGACAAAGGATTAATTTCCAAAATTTATAAGCAGCTCATGCAGCTCAATAACAAAAAAACAAACAACCCAATCCAAAAATGGGCAGAAGACGTAAATAGACATTTCTCCAAAGAAGATATACAGACTGCCTACAAACACATGAGAGAATGCTCAACATCATTAATCATTAGAGAAATGCAAATCAAAACTACAATGAGGTATCATCTCACACCAGTCAGAATGGCCATCATCAAAAAATCTAGAAACAATAAATGCTGGAGAGGGTGTGGAGAAAAGGGAACCCTCTTGCACTGCTGGTGGGAATGTAAATTGATACAGCCACTATGGAGAACACTATGGAGGTTCCTTTAAAAACTAAAAATAGAACTACCATATGACCCAGCAATCCCACTACTGGGCATATACCCCGAGAAGACCATAATTCAAAAAGAGTCATGTACCAAAATGTTCATTGCAGCTCTATTTACAATAGCCAGGAGATGGAAACAACCTAAGTGTCCATCATCGGAAGAATGGATAAAGAAGATGTGGCACATATATACAATGGAATATTACTCAGCCTTAAAAAGAAACGAAATCGAGCTATTTGTAATGAGATGGATAGACCTAGAGTCTGTCATACAGAGTGAAGTAAGTCAGAAAGAAAAAGACAAATACCGTATGCTAACACAAATATATGGAATTTAAGAAAAAAAAAAGTCATGAAGAACCTAGGGGTAAGACAGGAATAAAGACGCAGACCTACTGGAGAACGGACTTGAGGATATGGGGAGGGGGAAGGGTGAGCTGTGACAGGGCGAGAGAGAGTCATGGACATATACACACTAACAAACGTAGTAAGGTAGATAGCTAGTGGGAAGCAGCCGCATGGCACAGGGATATTGGCTCGGTGCTTTGTGACCGCCTGGAGGGGTGGGATAGGGAGGGTGGGAGGCAGGGAGACGCAAGAGGGAAGACATATGGGAACATATGTATATGTATAACTGATTCACTTTGTTATAAAGCAGAAACTAACACACCATTGTAAAGCAATTATACTCCAATAAAGATGTAAAAAAAAAAAAACACAACATTGTAAATGAACTACACTTGAAAATATTTTTTAAATGCAAAAAAAATTTTAAATTAATTTTATTGTGTGTGCGTACCACAGGTTCAATATATAAATTATGTCAAATTGATTTCATTGTTTTTCAAAATAAAGAATTTTTGATATTTAAAAAAAAAACTGATTTTTTAGAAACTCTAAACAATAAAGCTTTCTTTATCTTTACTTGTAATTCACTGTCCTGATATTTTCCCTTACTCTTATTGAAGATCATCTTTGTATGCAAATAAGCATTCATATAAGTCTTACTACTCATCATCTCACCACCTATAAATTATGAGGATCTTATTATGTACTATGCACATGTGCAAGTTTATAACATGTTTGAACAAAAATTTGATTTTTTTTCTTAATGTGCAAATGTAGCATGTTAAATATAGTTCTGCAGTACTAACACCATATCTAAGAAAAAAATTAATGAATGATTCATCTTCACGTAGTTTATCTTCCATAGCTATTCAATCAGAAGGATATTCAAAAAAGGGTACTTTCCTTTCCTTTCCGATTATTATTCTATTTTAATGCTCAATTTCAATTCAAGTTTTATCACTCCCTCCCTCCCCATTCTTCCTTCCTTCCTTCTCTCACTCACTTCCTCTTTCCTTTTCTTTCTTCTTTTAAGTATTATTCTATTTTAAATAAATAGAACAATAATTTAAAATTCTATTTAAATTTCAGTTTCTTTTTTTTTCTTCATTTTTTGTCTTTCATTTTATAAATCAGGTCATAAACATCCCTTGAAAAGGAAAAGTAGCACAGAATATATATTCTTCTATCCTCTTAGAAAAAAAGTATTCAAAAGATGGGTAAGTGCCAAAGTCTTTAAAGTACCTTAAACACATTTGGGACACATAGATCAACTTGATGGAACCATTTCATTGTTTTCAAAATGTATGAGCTAAAGCAGGAGGTATTATTTCAGAGAAAAGGGAAAGAAAGATTAATGAGAGCAAGAACAATGATGAATTACATGCAAGAGCAATGATGAATTACATGTGCCTATAACAAAGCCTGTTAGCAAAGAAGTCTAGATCCTATCAATCTAATGAAGAAACATTAAAAAAGAATTCAAGAAAAAAAAAAGAATTCAAGGACCTGCTTTAGAAACATGAATTTTTCAAATTTTACTTCACAGAATTTATTTTAGATTCTTATCATTTTTACCTTACCAGAAGTTAAATTATGAAATATTGGATACTCCTTCCCTTGACACATTTTGATGGCCTTGATAGAGGAATGATATTTATTATTATATTACTCCAAAAAATGAGAGATTTTTCACAGAAAGATTTCCATAAGATTCTCAGTTTTTATCATTACAGCAGATACCCTAAAAATGTCATTACCATGGAACCAGATACTTAAAATTGCAGACAAAAAGAAATAGAATGATACCTTACTTAAGGGTCAGGATATGGATCTACAGAAAAGTACAGGATCCTCTGTATTACTGGCCATCACAGCAAGGATGATCAAACTATAAAATGACGTATCTATAGAGAAGGTAAATTGGGCAATTAGCATTGCCGTATTTACCATCCAACACATTTAAAAGAATTTAATATCACTTGTAAAATTTTGCAGACTATTATACAAGGGTTGTGATCCTCTATTAGCTATAATGATGCTTATCAGTATTGTTTACATTGATTGAGCATTTATCTGCCCAGCACATAATGAATATATGAGATTTCCAACCTTTTCTCTACCAAGGCCACTGAAAAGAATTCTGACTCCGTGCATTTTACAGAGAGGAGAGGCCTAGTGGAACTGACAGACCTCCACGTTCCAACACCATATTGGGCTCACAGGACGATGAGATCTACATCTTTGGACTGGTCTAGTGACAGAAGGCTGTAACCCCTGATTAACTGTGCTTCATAAACTTGCAATGACTGTTACCATGCAGAGGTAATGGGTACTCTGCATTTTAATAAAGATAAGAGTAATCCTCAGCAGTCTGCCTTAGTGTCATTAATGTTGCTGCATAACTTGGGATCATGAAATACAGAATGAAAAAGAAGAGAGGAGCATAGAGAAAAAAGAAGACCAATTTGAATTCTCTTGAAATTGCACCTGCTCTTTCACTCAGTATCAGTACAAGTATATCCCAAGCAGTGGATACAGAAAAACCTGAAATATTCAATGCTGGTTGGTGAAACCTTTTGAAGGATTGGGACAATAGTTTCAAGGATTTCCTGACTTACAATAAAGAGCTAACTGCATTGTTAGAAAGGACAGGCAAGGTGATAATGACTTTCCTGAAAAGCCTTGGGGAAAAATTGAAGAATTAATTGAGATTCAGAAAGATATTTGCTAATGAAGAGTTATTAGACTGTACTATACTATAACATCATAGATATAGATATCTATATACGTCTATACATCAATCTATCTATATCTATACTCCATCTATCCCATACATCCTATCTATCATGTATCTACATATCTGTCTAAGTATCTATCTAGATTCTATTAACCTAGATAGATGATGATAGATAGATGATAGAATGAATGGGTAATTTAAAACCTACACTCCCTTCTAATTTGGCCCCATATAGAAAGTGACAACATTGTATATTTCTTAAATTTAGCCCTGACTCACTATCTTTATGAGGTTGATAAGTTGAGTATGACAAAGACAGATGACACACCTCTATCATAAGCTGTTTTGGAAAGCATATAACCTAAGAGGCAATGCCACAGACATAAAATTATTAAACTGTTCTCTGCAAGTGATAGGGCTCCTTCTATAATTCTAATATGCATTTGGATTTATCACAGCTTAAGGGCCCGTTTTCAGACTCAAAGATGATTCTTGATTTTCCTTTCCCTACTGGCTTTTATGTTAGCTTATAGTTTTAACTCAGCTTCCCCTAATGTTAATATCTTTTATAAACCATAGTACAATTATCAAATCAGGAAATTAACACTGATGCAATACTATTAATTAAACACACATCTTATTCAAATTTCACTAATTTGTCACTAAACTCCTTTTTTCCATTCCAGTATTTAACCCAGGATTCCACATTGTATTTACTTGTGTCTCCCTAGTGTCCCCAAGTCTCACATGACCTTGACACTTTGGAAGAGTATTGCCTTGTTATTTTATTTAACTTGGACTTGTCTGTTTTCTCATGATTAGATTGAGGTTATGTATGTTGGCAAAAATACCACAAAAGTGGTGAAGCCTTCTCAGTGCATTCTATCAGGAGATATATGATATAGATGATGCTGATACAGGTTAAACTTTGTCACTTGGTTAAGGTGATTTCTACCATGTCTCCACTGTAAAGTTACATTATACATTATAATTATGTTATAAATTCTATCATTATTGTTTTTCTTTTGCTCAAAATGTTCCAGCTTTGGCAACTGAGAGTTCCTTTCAAAACATCTTCAACCACTTTCAACACTTCCTTATTTTCTGGCACCGCAAGATATTCCAAGCTTCTCATATTTTTTTTTTCCCTAGTCCTGGAAGCAACTCTTTCTCCAAGGAGCACTGGCTTCCATTATTAGAGAATGACTTTTAGAAACCATAATCTCAGCACTAGGTGTGCTCTTTACTACAGAGATTTCATTGCATTTCTTCTAGGCACTCCACATAGAAAGTCAGAAAATATATTTATAAACACTAACCCATGTATACACATCTACATTTAATTTTCTACATGTGTATCTATGTACCTATCAATCTATGTACGTATCCTGTGAGTTGACACTCCTACCTCATATTCCAACCCATCAGAGTTTTTTCAAGCCTTCCCATTTTCCTTATCTATCTATCTATCAATCATTTATCTATATCATCTTTCTCCACCAGTGAGTTACCTGGTTTTCATTACCTACAATAAATTTGCTTATTTGTTCAATCCTACTATATAGAAATATTTTCAGAATTGATAACCCATACCCTTGCAAAGAAAATATTAATAACTAGAGTACAGTACTGAAATGGTTTATTTTTCTTTAGTCTTGAGTCAAAATACTTCTTTCCAATTTCTTCTAGATTAGTTCATCCCTTCCCAATTCTCTTTGGTGTGGTTGTATGTCGTGGATGACCTAAAATTAAGGCTCACTACTATGTGCTGCCTTGACATCTGGTAAAATCAGGATGGCTCAAATAGCCTAATGACAAGTTTCCCTCCTCACTCTGTGCCCTAACCCAGTGACCTCCTTATCACGGGAGCAGGTGCAGTTCCTGCTTATCCCTGAGGTTTCAGTTCCCTGCCAGGCGGAGGAATTATTCAAACAAGCCAATCACATCCTCCCATGGGAACCAGGGGACTCTATATGGATTTGTTTACCTTTCCTAATTTTTATGGTATTGGGTTGTTTGTTAAAGTTTCCTATTTCACCAACGTCCAGATATTTTAGCAGATTTTGTTTGTCTGGTAGTGGGGAAAGGGCTGATGAGTTCCCTTTTATTCATAGTACCCTGCATTTCCCACTTCTGCTTTTTTTCCCCTTCACCACCCAATGGCTAAAATGTATTTCTCCCTTTTTGGATTCCTTCTTCTGCCCCAGAGCTATACCTTTTAAAGATACCCCTCTAATTTATAAATATTTTGTGGTCCCTTCCCTATGATTCATGCTCCTAACTGCCCAGAGCTTTTTCAGTAATTTCAGACTTAGAACGGTCTAGTCTTTCATACAATAATTTTAGATCAACTTTAGGTCCCTTCTCTCATTTTCTTTTTCTGTCTTCCTTGCAGTTTTTCATGGTTTACCTTTGCTCACCAAAAAGCCTAGAAGCAGGGCAGGGATGTGTCAGAGTGTGCTAGGTCATACAATAGGATTGGTGATTTTTTCCTCTTTATTCATAGTTGCTTTGAAGTTTCAGCATTCTCTGTCTTCAAGTTATTCTGCGGGGATGATTTTTCTTAGCTTTTTTTTCCTCTTCTTGTATTTTTTGGTATTATTATTGGGAGACACATAGCTAGGTGTCTGTAATTGCCTTCAGTCCTCAATCATGTTTTAGAACATTTCTAAAGTTATATAATTTTTTATAACTAATGTTTCCTGTGCCAACAATTTAATATTCCTATCTAACTCATTTGGTTGGGGGGTAATTGCTGCTAATAAAGATTTTCCAGAGAAATTGATTTGGAAACTGCTTAGTGTAGATATGCCTACAGAAATAAAAAGTAGTGATACCCTTGACAGTCAATATAACCAGTTCTCTTTGTAAAACTTAAATATTAATCCTGTCTGACACCGTCTGGAGATGAGAAAAAGGCTAAACAAGTACCAGCTATACAGAATGTCTTCGTATGCATCCATTACTTCTAGTTGTGTGCTTCTTAATATTCTGTTTCATGAAGCACACAGAAATGAATATTAGAAATAAGGATCCATGACTGTCACTGACATGTAGGAAAAGATAACGTGTTAACCCACGTGAGCCTGCAGTAGAATAGTTTCAGGTCAGTAATTGTTTGTTTCTTGAAATCAAGGAGTCTGGTGAGTTTGACAGATTTCCCATTTTTACATATATTCAGCTCCCAGCTTGCAGTGGCACTAGTGAGAAGCTGCATTTCCTCTGTTTGCAGTAGAAGAGACTGATAAGGCCTCACTTCTCTTTGACCTTTTGCCATGGAAGGCTGCTCTGATTTCAACTTGCCACGCAGTAAATGTATGCGTCAGTTAACAAGGATGCAAATTTTTAAATGTGTATTTCAGCCTTAATCCATCAACCTCACTGGGAATACAATTCAGCTTGCATTCCCTCCTGAAAATGATTTACAAAAATGATTTACGTGCTTCACATATTTGTACATCTGACATCATGCGAAGTATGGAACAATTTACAGATGTGCAAAATGTTCCACGAAAAGCCTAAAATGCTGTTAACAATCTGGTTGAAAAGGAACCGAGATGGGAGAGATTTATCAAAACTGAAGGTTGATGAAAGAAGTCACAAATCAAGAACTATCAAATTATGTCATGTTACTTAGCTTCTGCTTACAAGTAGCTAATGGCAAAGGGTTAGGTGAGGATTGGAAACAACTGGGTATTATTAATAGGTGACCAACAAAAAATAGTCATTTTAAAATCATTGTACATTTGATTATTTTATCAAAATTATCTAATTTCTAGATTCCAGCTAAATCAATGGTACATTTAGAAAAATCTTTCTGCAATATTTTAGGTAGTACAATTGCTCCTACGTGTCACACTTCAAGACACTAAGATGAAACTTAGAATCAATTTAGTCAAAGACCAACCAGCCATTAATCACTAGACTATGTGAAACAGCACAAAAAGAAAAAAAAAAAAGATTTTCTTAGTCGATTCAAAGAGGAGTTCACATTTTAAGCACTGGGAGCAATTAAAATCTCTGAAAGACCAGGGTATCCAAATGACCAATATATCTCTAAGTTGATACACTAAAGCTCTTAAAAGTGTCATAACAAACAACTTGTCATCTTAAGAATATTTTATGAGGCAGTTGGATACTGGAGGAATTGTAGGAAGTCATAGCTCAGGCTCAGGAAATGTCTTTTCTGTTCTCACACTAAGCTTTGGAGGCCAGATCGACATTGCTGAGTTGGGATAACACTAAAATGGGCAGTTTATCCATATTCCTCAAGAAAAATGTCCAGTAACATGAAAATTTTCAGTTAATAGAGAAGCATCTCTCTGAATTCTTTTCCCAGTTTTTCTTGGTATTTTAATAGATGGTTTGGATCTATTTTCTTTTCTTTTCTCTAAGAACTCTTTTATTTCAAGGTAAGATGATAGCTACTTATTTGTAAAGAGAATTTCATTTCAACTTATTTGTTATCAAACATATGGACTAAAACAGAGGACTAAAGTGAATACTTTTGTTTGCAAGCTTGCTTAGGAAGAATTATATTTTTCACCGTACAGCCTGCCTCATCATTCTCTTTGTGTATTAAGTGTATGTATTCTCATAAAAATAAAACTTATTTTATTACTTTTATATACTGAATTTTTCAGCTATAATTTCCTACAGTCTGCAATAGCTATATATTGAATTCATGAACTTCTGAGAATTATGTTCTTTCTTTGGTCATATACAATCAAAAAAATACCATTCCTTACTAAAACAATGTGAACCATTTTTGAACTTATATAAAGAGAGTAGAAAAGTGCCAGAAGCTGGGCGGGGTGGGTGTTGGGGAAGTAGGGAGAGGTTGGTAAAAGAGTACACACCTTCAGTTATAAAATGAATAAGGTCCAAGCACCTAAGGTATAACATGGTGACTATAGTTGATAACACGTTATTGAATAACTAAAATTTCCTAAGGGAGTAGAATTTAAATGTTCTTAAAATAAATTGATAGATAGACACATAAGTGAGGTGATGGATATGTTTAACTCGATGGAGGGGAATCTTTCACAATGTATACATATATGAAATCATCACATTGCACCAATTAAATATCTTCTTTGTTAATTATACCTCAATAAAGCTGGAAAAAAATTTCAAGTGGCACATTTTTAATGAAAATCCTATGTTCCTTACAATATTTTAATACATTTATTTATACCCTGTTCATATTTAGAGTAAGGCAAGATATGATTTTAGTGAAAAATAATAATGCCACCTGCTTCTGTAATGCCTTGGTAGTTACCAGGAATCAATAGAGATTGAAGAAAAAGAAACCTAAAAAAATGATTAAAGCTAACAAACCAAAATATTTAATAAATGTGTCAAGATTGGCATCACCAACACTTACTTACCAATCTCTGAATGCTGAATATTTTGCATAATGTTTAGTCCTAAATATAAGAAATGTAATTTTCAGTATATGGGCCTTATATGCTTTTTGATAAATATAATGTTAACTTTTGTCATGTCTTTACAGTACTGTAAATGTTAATTTTACTTTCAATTTTCAATTGTTCATTGTCTAACTACAGAAATACATTTTTTTTAAATATTGATTTGTATTGTGTAACATTCCTTAACACTTACTAGTTCTATGAGCTTTTTCATAAATTCCTTATGTTTTTCACATATACAATCAAATCATAATAAAAGCAAAATAAAAGCAATTTTATTTGTCCTTTTAAATTTGTCTGCCTCTTATTCTTGCCTTATTGCACTGGCTAGGACCCCACCTCCCCAGTATAATGCTGCACATCTACCTTGACTTTTTCTTGATTTTAGAAAAATCAAGGGTGGTAGATGAAATAGTGTTCCTTCAAAATTCATATCCATCTGGGACCTCAGATTATGACATCACTTAGAAATAGGATCTTTGCTTATGTAATAAAGTAAGAATCAAGATGAGATAGAGTGAATTAAGGTGGACCCTGAATCCAATGACAGTATCCTTATAGGAAATGGAAAATTACACACAAAGACACACACACAGGAACTAAGCATGTAAAGATGGAGGCAGAGATAGGAGTTAGGATACCACAATCCAAGGAATATCAAGGGCTACCAGAAGCTGAAAGAGGCAAGAAAGGTTTCTTCCTAGAAACGTCAGAGGGAGCAAGGCCTTGCTGACATGTTGATTACAGCCTCTGACTTTCAGAACTATGAGAGAATAGATTTCTATTGTTGTAGCCACCAAGTTTATACTAATATATTACAGCAGCCTTAGGAAATGAATGCAGGATGGAACCATTTTGTCTTTCACCATTAAGTATTATGTGTGCTATTGAGTCTTCATAAATGTAGGGCCTGGATTTTAAAAGGCAATATGCCCGAGAAGAGGCAAAAAAGTCTTGGGCCCAATTGGGGTCAGAGATATTGCACAGAAGGGCATGCTCAGATGAATTAGCCAGGACAAAAATACAACCTGCAGAAAGTTAATGGCAGCATTTTCCAGTCTTGATCTCAGTTCCAGAAAAACAGAAAGAATTTTTAAAAGCATATGTCTCCTCCAACACAGAATAGACAAAACAATCTTGAAAAACACAAAGTTGGAGGATTTACATTCTTGATTTCAAAACTTAGTACAAAGCTACAGTAATCAAAACAAGGTGGTGCTGACACTAGGACTGAGTGCTGACACTAGGATTGACACACAGAACAATGGCACAAGGATTAGAATTGAGAGGCCAATTGAGAAATAAAGTCACACATTTACATTCAATTCGTTTTCCACAAGGATGCCAAGACCATTCGATGGGGAATGAATAGTCTTTTCAACAAATGGTGCTGGGACAAGTGAATATCAACATACTAAAGAATGAATTTGGAATCCTACTTCATACTATGTATAAAAATTAACTGAAAATGGATCAAAGGCCTAGATGTAATAGTTAAAACTATAAACTCTTAGAAGGAAATATAGGCGAAAACCTGCCTTACCTTGGATTAGATGATAGTCTTATAACACAAAAAGCACAAATAACAGAAGAAAAAATAGATAAATTAGACTTCATCAAAATTAAAATCTTTTGTGTGTCAAAGGGCACAATCGAGGAAGTGAAAAGACACAGAATGAAAGGATCTGCAAACTATCTGATAAAGGTCTAATATCCAAAATGTATAAATAAGTCTTACAATCCACACCAAAGAGACAGATAACTAAAAATTGATCAAAGGACTTAAATAGACATTTCCCCAAAGAAGATATACTACAAATAACCAAAAAGCACATGAAAAGATGCTTAACATTATTAGTAACTAGGAAAAAAACAAATCAAAACCACAATGAGATACAACTTCATACCCACTAGGATGGCTATTAAGGAAAAAACAAATCAAAAAATAACAAATAGTAGTGATGATTTGGACAAATTGGAACTCTCATACATTGCTGGTGGAAAGGTATAATGGTGCAGCCATTGTGGAAAATCATTTGGCAGTTCTTCAGAAAGTTGAATGGAAAATAACCGTATGACCCAGCAATTCCACTCCTAGTTTTATACCAAGAGAATTGAAAACATATATTCAAAAGAAGTTGTACATGCATGTTCACAGCAGCATTAATTCACAATACTCAAATAGTGGAAATAACTCAAAGGTCCATCAACTGATTAATGGATAAACAAATGTGGTATTTCCATGCAGTAGAATGATATTTCATAAAAAGAATGAAGTACTGTTATGTGCTACAACATAGATGAACATTGAAAATACTACTGTAAATTAAAGAAGGTGGAGACAAACGGCCAAATAGTGTACGGTTCCATTTATATTAAATATCTAGAATAGGCAAATCAATAGAGACAGAAAGTTGATTAGTGGTTGCCAGGGGATGGGAGGAGGCAAAAATTGGGACTAACTGCTAATAAGGACAGAGTTTCTTTTTGGGGTGATAGAAATGCTCTGAGAATAGACAGTGATGATGAGTGCATAATATAATGAGTATACTAAAATCACTGACATATTAATAACAAGTACATGTCTTCTTTGAAATTTCTAATAATAAAATTTCATGTGTTTGGGGTTAGAAATTATACTACCTGTATCTCACCCCCCAAAAAAGAGATAAAACTTTAATTTACATAATGGGGGTAGTATTTGACTTATTCTTATACAGATGAATATTGCAAATTCTATGTGTAAGTATTGATTTTCACAAGAAAAACCAAAAACATAAAGCTGAAAATGACATAAAGGTACAAAGATGTCTCTATTAATAGATTATATAATTCCTTTCATACCTAAAGAATTCTTACTACAGAAAAACTTGCTAGAATTAATAAGTGAATAAAGCAAAGTAACAGAATACAGGATAATATAAAAATAAATAATATTCCTATTATGTTAGAGATAAACATTTGCAAAATTAAATTAAATTACATGTACCACTTCTGATAACCACAAAACATAAAATTATTAGAAAAATAAATTTCATAAACAATGTACAAGATCACTAGATTAGTGAAGCCCTCACGGTATATTGAAGCCCATTTACTGGCTTTCCCAGCTTCTTGCTCAGTCATATCATACGAGTAACTACTAAAAATGAGTCATAGAATTATTTATCTCACAGAAATTGGCAAATGCTACACATGAGAGCTGTATATTCTAGAGAGCAGGTTATTAAATATTTATCAGCATAGCCAGGGAGAATACTTAAAATAAATGAAGAGATATTCAATGTTCATGGATTAGAAGATTCAAAATAGGTTAATCATCAATAAGCTGATTTATAGATTTCACGCCCATTCAAGTCTAAATTCAAGCAAGCTTTTTTGGTGGAAAATGACAAAATTGTTTTAAAAAATGTAGATAAAAATATAAAAGACCTAGAATAACCACAACAGAATTATAAAAGAAGAATAAAATTGAAAGACTTCTAAGGGCACAAAATACATTAATCATTGATAAACTGGCCTCTATAAAATAAAGAATACTCTGCTTTTCAAAAGACAATGTTAATAAATGAAAACACAAGCAAAAATACTGTTTAAAAATATGTAATACATACATCTAAGAGAAGAGTAATATCAGGACATGAAAAGAACACTGATAATACAACGATGAAAGGACAAGCGATGCAATAAAAATAGGTAAATGATTTCAACAGGCACTTATCAAATAAAACAATGGTAAATGCACAAAAAAGGTATTTAATGTTATTAGATTTCAGAGAACCATAAATTAAAATCACAATGAAATAAAATATTAAATTACTAGACTATCTAAAATAAAAAGTAGTGACAATATAAGCATCATAGTATGATAGCGATACTGAAACTCTAGAGATTATTTATGGAAATGTGAAATAGTATAAACACAAGAAAATTTCTCATACACTTAAATAATTACCTTACCTCTGACCCCATAATTCCACCCAAAGAGAAATACTATTATTTACCAAATAGAAATACTAGTATCATCACAAATATGTCTCATGACATATTAAAACACAGGTGAACATGACACCAAAATATTGAAAGAAACATCTAAAGATGAAAGTAGCACAGAAGCAAAAAGAAAAAATAAAATATATGAAAATGAGGTGAAGAAAAGATTAGAGGATCCAACACAGATCTAAGGAGAAAGAAGCCATATTAGAACAAATAGTGGCTAAGAATATTTCAAAAGTGATGAAAAACACCAATGATCAGATTCAAGATTTCCACCAGACAATGTGGTGAAAATGCACAAGACCAAAAGCAAGGTCAAGATTTAGAAGCAATCAGAGGAAATTGCAGTTGGACAGTCACTTAACTTTTTAATATCAACAATAGCAGCAAAAATGAGAAATGGTATCTCAACGTGAAGAGTGAAGAGAAGTTATATTATTTTTATAACTTTTTTAAGCAAAATTGGAGTTTTTACCACCAGAAAACCTTCACTAAGAGACATTTCTATAGGAAGTACTTTAGGAAAAAGATTTCAGAAGGAAAGTATAAGATTCAAGAATGAATAATGATGAACAAAAATCACAATATTTGTTTGGTTAAATCTTAAATATTAACAATATAAAACAATAAAATATAATTTGTGGGGCAAAACAAAGTCAGCAGGGATGGGGAAGGGTAAGCTGGGACAAAGTGAGAGAGTGGCATGGACATATATACACTACCAAACGTAAGATAGATAGCTAGTGGGAAGCAGCCACATAGCACAGGGAGATCAACTCAGTGCTTTGTGACCACCTAGAGGGGTGAGATAGGGAGGGGTGGGAGGGAGGGAGATGCAAGAGGGAAGAGATATGGGGACATATGTATATGTATAACTGATTCACTTTGTTATAAAGCAGAAACTGACACACCACTGTAAAGCAATTATACTCTAATAAAGATGTTAAAAAAAAAAAGTCAGCAAAGAACATTTGACTAAAATAGCATGTGAATTGGGATGAATTAAATGACGTTAAAATACTCTTAGATGTTTGTTTAGGAAGAATGTAACGATAATAATTTTAGATTTTATTGTATTTAATATTTAATGTATACCAAAATTTCTAGAATAACCATTAAAAGATTATTAGTAGACTAAATGATACTAGAACAATACTAGAATAATATACTTAAAAAATGTGTACAGCTTCCAAATCAATAATGGGAAAATGGCCAAAATTGACCACGAACTGGATTTTTTCAGTCATAATAAAAGATTTGATGTGTTAAAAACTTTATACTCATAGAAAGGAGCTAAACCTAAAATGCTTATATTAGGAAAGAAAAAAGGCTGAAAGTAAATGACTTAAGCATTCACCTTAAAAAGTTGGAAAAAGATTCAGACTATATCCAAATATGGCAGCAGGAAGAAAAACAAAGAGCAAATATTCGTGAAATTAAACACAGTGGTATGCAAGACTAAAATGAGGGGTTGAATGTGGTTGCTCTGGACTGAAAGCTGATGGGGGAGACCCAATAACCCAAGAAAGTGCTGAGGCCGATCCTGCTGTGTGCCAACCCTAGCTTACCTTCCACACCTGTATGGGTCACTGCTTCCTCATATCTGAGCTGGTGAGAAACAGGACCCACAGAATGGGTGACAGAAGGAAAGAAGGAGAGAACAAACAGAACTGGGAGTTGGGCTTAAGATGATTTCCAGTGCCTCTGCGACCTGAAATATAGGAGTACTAGATGCCAGCTGGGACTGTGCTTTTTGCATTTACTTGGAAAACAAACCAACTGCTCCACCAAAGACCTTGCACTGGCTCTTACTAGGGTATTGTGCATTGCCCATCTTTAACCAGGCTTTCAGCTGTAGGTTCTCAGCCGTTACTAACTGCTTGAAATATTTATAGTTTTACAGTGGTGTTTTATGATGTATATGCTCCCACAGGCCTTGGTGAGTAGCACGGCTTATGAATTTATTGAATTTTGAAACAGATTTATATATTTCCTTTTCTCTATGTTTTATTGGATTCTTGTTCCTAAACCGACACACAGAAGATGGTGCCCTGTCTGGAGGGTAACTTGCCAATCTCTACACGCTAATGAGTGAAGTGAGAAACAGCAAAACATTTCAAGTTGAATGGAAATTCATCTTTGGATAAGCACACAACTGAGAAGACGAATGATGAATGCTTGCTTACGACTAGAGTGTGCTTATAAAAGAGACACTTGCTTAACGCCACTTTGTAAACAGAGTTAGTAACTCACAACTTACGCCCAACGTGGAAAAAGAATTCATGCTGTGGAATACTATGCAAAATACAGGCCTGACAATGGGAAGCATATTATTATATTGTAATGCACCCTAAAAGTTTGAATCAACACAGAAATTGATAAAAATAGTCTTCTGGAACACTGGTTTACAACCTCACATACTATAAAAAACCTCTCATACATGTGTGTACATATATGTATATATCCATATATATTTGTATATGTATTCATATATATTTAATATAGACATATACATGTTTTTCAAGTTAATAAGGAATAAACCATCTTTTCTATTTTTGATTAATTAAAGCCCTTATTATAGTTGATGTTTCTCTTCTCATAATATAATTATTTCTACATCATTTGAAATTTAAAGGTTATACTTTCTTCTACAACTTGGATAATTGGGACAGGAAACAGGGATTTTTTTTTCTTGTATCTTGCTTTAGTCAGGCATTTGATTATTACTTCCTTCTAAGAAAAAAATGTTCCAGAGAATAGAAATAATTACGTATATTTGGTCTGAGGTCTTTGAAAGTATATCTGACATAGGCTCTTCTATGATCACAATTCAGACTGAATTCACTGGAATGACAACAGCACAGCTAAATGGTTTGCAACTCAATTATCCATCACGCAAGAATCGCAGAAGCACTGGGTTTAAAAAATCCTTCTGGCTTCTTTCTGATATCTCCTTTTTGAAAGAGCCAGCACCAATATTTTTAGTAGTTTTATATTAAAACAAAAAAATATTTAAATGAATGGATAAAGTCACATATGAAGGTCAATAATATCTTTGGACTAGTAAGATCTTTAAAAGTCATTCATTTCTGGGCAATCATGGTATGTTCCATAAATGAATGTAAAAAAGGTAGAAATCATAGTTAAAGGGCAAATTTTCTATGGATATATATTTTTTTTCCTTTTGTCCTATGGAAGTGTCCTATAAGACAGTGTCTGTTTCAGAATTACTTTCTTTATAGTCATAGAGAAGTTTAATCTGAAAAGCTACCAGCTATTTATTTCATTAATGTATGTATTATTGTTTCTGGTGGCTACCTGAGATGAATCTGATATTTAAGTGCCTCTAGGCATTATATGTTGTTTATAGCTTTGTATGTGCACATCTGGCTTGGGGCTCTGATAGACCTATTGTTCTTTTGTAACAAATTGAATTCATTTTTTTTTGTTCTGTGACTCTGACTTCCATTTGACAACTCAGAAACAAAGGAGAGGAGCATATTTTTACCCTTGAAGCCTGACTTGGCAGCTCCTCAATTGATGTCTGGAGATACGTGATAATTGCTAATCAGCAAATTGTATTAGCTTTTTTAAGTTTTACAGGATGTTCTTCCTAGCTTTATTGAGATATAATTGCCATACAACATTGTGTAAGTTTAAGGTATATAATATGGTGATTTCATATATATACATACTGTGAAGTGATTATCACATTAGTTAACATATCCATCACCTTACATTGTTACTATCTTTATGTTTGTGTGTATTGAGAACTATTTTTTTATTGTATTGAGAACTTTTAAGATCTACTCTTTTAGCAACTTTCAAATATAAAACACAGTATTGTTAACAATAGTCACCACTTACATTGTTACAATTTGTGTGTTTGAGGGTATGTTGAGAACTTTTAAGATCTACTCTTTCAGCAACTTTCAAATATAAAACACAGTATTGTTAACTATAGTTAATGCTGTACATTATGTCCCTGGAACTTCCTTATCCTATAGCTGGTACCCTTTGACCACCTTCACCCATTTCACCCACCTACCCACAGTCCCTGCTCCTGGCAACCATCAATCTACTCTCTTTTTCTACAAGTTTGGTTTTTTTAGATTCCACTTATAAGTGAGATCACACAATATTTGCCTTTCTCTCTCTGACTTACTTCGCTTAGCACAATGACTCAAGGTTAATCCATGTTGTGAAAATTGCAGGATTTTCTTCTTTTTTAAGGCTGAATAATATTCCATACATCCATCAATGGACACTTTGGATGTTTCCCTGTCTTGGCTATTATAAATAATGCTGAAACATGGGGGTGCAGGTATCTCTTAGAGACAGTGATTTCATTTCCTTCAGATATATACCCAGAAGTAGGATTACGAGATCATATGGTAATTCTTCTTTTAATTTTTTGAGAACTCTTCATACTGCTTTCCACAGTACCAATTTACATTCCCAATAGCAGTGCACAAAGGTTTAGTTTCCTCCACATCCTCACTCACAGTTCAGAAAGCTGGCGTGGCAAAACTGGTTTCTCATCTCAAGAAATCACAACACAAATCATGGTATCAGCCAGTTTGAACCCCCATTTGGAGGCTCTGGGGGAAAATCTGCTTTTAAGTTCATTCTTCTTGTAGGCATAATTCAGTTCTTTGCAGTTGGAGGACTGAGCCCCTCATTTCCTTGCTATGTGTCAGCAGGCACTGCTTTTAGTTCCAAGACACCATTCCTTGGCATTTGGCCATCTCCAACTTCATGTCAGTAGGGTGCATCAAATCCTACTGCTTTGAAGAAGAACTACAATCCTGCAGCCTATGGAACAAAAACTACATTCACAGAAAGATACACAAGATGAAAAGGCAGAGGGCTATGTACCAGATGAAGGAACAAGATAAAACCCCAGAAAAACAACTAAATGAAGTGGAGATAGGCAACCTTCCAGAAAGAGAATTCAGAATAATGATAGTGCAGATGATCCAGGACCTTGGAAAAAGAATGGAGGCAAAGATGGAGAAGATGCAAAAAATGTTTAACAAAGACCTAGAAGAAATAAAGAACAATCAAACAGAGATGAACAATAAAATAACTGAAATGAAAACTACACTAGAAGGAATCAATAGCAAAATAACTGAGGCAGAAGAATGGATAAGTGACCTGGAAGACAGAATGGTGGAATTCACTGCTGTGGAACAGAATAAAGAAAAAAGAATGAAAAGAAATGAAGACAGCCTAAGAGACACCTGGGACAACATTAAAGGCAACAACGTTCAAATTATAGGGGTCCCAGAAGGAGAAGAGAGAGAGAAAGGACCAGAGAAAATATTTGAATAGATTAAAATTGAAAACTTCCCTAACATGGGAAAGGAAATAGCCACCCAAGTCCAGGAAGTGCAGAGAGTCCCATACAGGATAAACCCAAGGAGAAATATGCCAAGACACATAGTAATCAAATTGGCAAAAATTAAAGACAAAGAAAAATTATTGAAAGCAGCAGGAAAAAATGACAAATAACATATAAGGGAACTCCCATAAGGTTAACAGCTGATTTCTCAGCAGAAACTCTACAAGCCAGAAGGGAGTGGCATCATATAATTAAAGTGATGAAAGGGAAGAACCTACAAGCAAGATTACTAAAGGATCTCATTCAGATTCGATGGAGAAATCAAAAGCTTTATAGACAGGCAAAAGCTAAGACAATTCAGCACCACAAAACCAGCTCTATAACAAATGCTAAAGGAACTTCTCTAAGTGGGAAACACAAGAGCTGAAAAGGACCTACAAAAACAAACCCCAAACAATTAAGAAAATGGTCATAGGAACATACATATCAATAATTACCTTAAATGTGAATGGATTAAATGCTCCAACCAAAAGACACAGTCTTGCTGAATGGATACAAAAACAAGACCCATATATATGCTATCTACGAGAGACCCACTTCAGACTTAGGGACACATACAGACTGAAAGTGATGGGATGGAAAAAGATATTCCATGCAAATTGAAATCAAAAGAAAGCTGGAGTAGCAATACTCATATCAGATAAAACAGACTTTAAAATAAAGAATGTTACAAGAGACAAGGAAGGACAATACATAATGATCAAAGGATCAATCCAAGAAGAAGATATAACAAGTATAAATATATATGCACCCAACATAGGAGCACGTCAATACATAAGGCAACTGCTAACAGCTATAAAAGAGGAAATTGACAGTAACACAATAATAGTGGGGGACTTTAACACCTCACTTACACCAATGGACAGATCATCCCAAATGAAAATAAATAAGGAAAGAGAAGCTTTAAATGACACAATAGACCAGATAGATTTAATTGATATTTATAGGACATTCCATCCAAAAACAGCAGATTACACTTTCTTCTCAAGTGTGCACAGAATATTCTCCAAAACAGATCACATCTTGGGTCACAAATCAAGCCTCAGTAAATTTAAGAAAACCAAAATTGTATCAAGCATCTTTTCTGACCACAACACTATGAGATTAGACATGAATTGCTGGGAAAAAAACGTAAAAACACAAACACATGGAGGATAAACAATACATTACTAAACAACCAAGAGACAACTAAAGAAACCAAAGAGGAAATCAAAAAATACCTAGACACAAATGACAATGAAAACACGAGGATCCAAAACCTATGGGATGCAGCAAAAGCAGTTCTAAGAGGGAAGTTCATAGCTATACAAGCCTACCTCAAGAAACAAGAAAAATCTCAAATAAAAAATCTAACCTTACACCCAAAGGAACTAGAGAAAGAAGAATAAACAAATCCCAAAGTTAGCAGAAGGAAATAAATCATAAAGATCAGAGTAGAAATAAATGAAATAAAAACAAAGAAAACAATAGCAAAGATCAATAAAACTAAAAGCTAGTTCTTTGAGAAGATAAACAAAATTGATAAACCATTATCCAGACTCATCAAGAAACAGAGGGAGAGGACTCAAATCAATAAAATTAGAAATGAAAAAGGAGAAGTTACAACAGATACCACAGAAATACAAAGCATCCTAAGAGACTACTACAGGCAACTCTATGCCAATAAAATGGACAACCTGGAAGAAATGGACAAATTCTTAGAAAGGTATAACCTTCTAAGACTGAACCAGGAAGAAATAGAAAATATAAACAGACCAATCACAAGTAATGAAACTGAAACTGTGATTAAAAATCTTCCAACAAAGAAAAGCCCAGGACCAGATAGCTTCACAGGTGAATTCTATCATTTAGAGAAGAGCTAACACCATATCCTTCTCAAACTCTTCCAAAAAACTGTGGAGGAAGGGACACTCCAAACTCATTCTATGAGGCCACCATCACCCTGATACCAAAACCAGACAAAGATACCACAAAAAAAGAAAATTACAGATCAATATCACTGATGAATATAGATGCAAAAATCCTCAACAAAGTACTAGCAAACAGAATCCAACAACACATTAAAAGTATCATACACCATGATCAAGAGGGATTTATCCCAGGGATACAAGGATTCTTCAATATACGCAAATCAATAAATGTGATACACCATATTAACAAATTGAAGAATAAAAACCATATGATCATCTCAATAGATGCAGAAAAAGCTTTTGACAAAATTCAACACTGGTTTATGATAAAAAACTCTCCAGAAAGTGGGCATAGAGGGAATCTACCTCAACATAATAAAGGGCATATATGACAAACCCACAGCAAACATCTTTCTCAATGGTGAAAAGCTGAAAGCATTTCCTCTAAGATCAGGAACAAGACAAGGATGTCCACTCTCACCACTATTATTCAACATAGTTTTGGAAGTCCTAGCCATGGCAATCAGAGAAGAAAAAGAAACAAAAGGAATACAAATTGGAAAAGAAGAAGTAAAACTGTCACTGTTTGCAGATAACATGATGCTATACATAGAGAATCCGAAAGATGCCACCAGAAAACTACTAGAGCTAATCAATGAATTTGGTAAAGTTGCAGGATACAAAATTAATGCACAGAAATCTCTTGCATTCCTATACACTAATGATGAAAACTCTGGAAGAGAAATTAAGGAAACACTCCCATTTACCATTGCAACAAAAAGAATAAAATACCTAGGAATAAACCTACCTAGGGAGACAAAAGACCTGCATGCAGAAAACTATAAGGCACTGATGAAAGAAATTAATGATGATACAAACAGGTGAAGAGATATACCATGTTCTTGGATTGGAGGAATCAATATTGTGAAAATGACTCTACTACCCAAAGCAATCTACAGATTCGATGCAATCCCTATCAAATTACCAATGGCATTTTGGTAGAAGAAAAAATCTTAAAATTTGTATGGAGACACAAAAGACCCCGAATAGCCAAAGCAGTCTTGAGGGGAAAAAAACGGAGCTGGAGGAATCAGACTCTCTGATTTCAGGCTATACTACAAAGCTACAGTAATCAAGACAATATGGTACTGGCACAAAAACAGAAACATAGATCAATGGAACAAGATAGAAAGCCCAGAGATAAACGTATGCACCTATGGTCCACTAATCTATGACAAAGGAGGCAAGGATATACAATGAAGAAAAGACAGTATCTTCAATAAGTGGTGCTGGGAAATCTGGACAGCTACATGTAAAAGAATGAAATGAGAACACTCCCTCACACCATACACAAAAATAAACTCAAAATGAATTAGAGACCTAAATGTTAGACTGAACACTATAAAAGTCTTAGAGAAAAACATAGGGAGAACACTCTTTGACATAAATCACAGCAAGATCTTTTTTGATCCACCTCCTAGAGTAATGGAAATGAAAACAAAAATAACAAATGGGATCTAATGAAACTTCAAAGCGTTTGCACAGCAAAGGAAAACATAAACAAGATCAAAAGACAACCCTCAGAATGGGAGATTTTTGCAAACGAATCAACCAACAAAGGATTAATCTCCAACATATATAAATAGCTCATGCAGCTCAATATTAAAAAAACAAACAACCCAATCCAGAAATGGGCAGAAGACCTAAATAGATATTTCTCCAAAGAAGACATACAGATGGCCAAGAAGCACATGAAAAGCTGCTCAACATCCCTAATTATTAGAGAAATGCAAATCAAAACTACAATGAGGTATCACCTCACACCAGTTAGAATGTGCATCATCAGAAAATCTACAAACAACAAATGCTGGAGAGGGTGTGGAGAAAAGGGAACCCTCTTGCACTGCTGGTGGGAATGTAAATTGATACAGCTACTATGGAGAACAATACAGAGGTTTCTTAAAAAACTAAAAATAGAATTACCATATGATCCAGCAATCCCACTACTGGGCATATACCCAGAGAAAACCATAATTCAAAAAGACACATGCACCCCAATGTTCACTGCAGCACTATTTACAATATACAGGTCATGGAAGCAAACTAAATGCCCATTGACAGATGATGGATAAAGAAGATGTGGTATATATATACAATGGAATATTACTCAGCCATAAAAAGGAATGAAATTGAGTCATTTGTTGAGATGTGGACGGATACAGAGTCTGTCATACAGAGTGACGTAAGTCAGAAAGAGAAAAACAAATATCATATATTAATGCATATATGTGGAACGAAGAAAAATGGTACAGATGAACCGGTTTGCAGGGCAGAAATTGAGACACAGATGTAGACAACAAACGTATGGACACTAAGGGGGGAAAGCGGTGGGGGGTTGGGGGGGTGGTGTGATGAATTTGGCGATTGGGATTGACATGTATACACTGATGTGTATAAAATGGATGACTAATAAGAACCTGCTGTATAAAAAAATAAATAAAATAAAATTCAAAAATTAAAAAAAAAAAATCCTACTGCTTTGAATCTCTCCCTCCTGAGGGAGCCCAGTCCCTTTTAAGAGCTCACCTGATTAGGTTAGGTGCCCCCAGGATAAATTACTCTATTTCCTTTTATAAAGTCAACTGATTAGGACCTTAATTATATCTGCAAAACACCTTCAAAACAGCTCCTAAATTAGTGCTTGATTAAATAACTGATGTACAGTTAAAATTAATATCTAATGTTAGCAACTGGAGATACTGAGGGCCATCTTAGAATTCTGCCTGCCACACATATATTTGAACATTTCGTTAACAGTCACTTTATTACTTCCACAATCAGCTCATGCCATATTTTAATAAACACAAGACTAGCTCTTTTCTTAACTATGAACTCCTCAAAGGCAACATGCATGTTTTACTTAGTTTGGTACTTATACCAGGAACTCACTCCAATCTTTGCACAATGTATGATAGTTTGATAGATATATGAAAACTCACATTTTCAAAAAAACACTTTTGCTTATCTAGCTAAAAAGTCCATTTTTGCAGCTCTAATTCACATCTTGGCATTTGGAGTCAGAAAGAACAAGGATAATCTCTATTTCAAATATTTGAAATCATGATATTTTCCATCTTTGAGTTTTTTCTTCTCTAGACCACATGTCTCTAATGTCATAAATCTTTCATCAAAGCATGGTTTTCAATCACCATTAATACCCTCTTAACATTTTCTTGGACACTTTAATTTACTTTAATTTTAGTGCCTACAACTGGACACAATTCTCTGGACGATTTCTGCAATATTGTTGTGGTTGTTTTGTTTGTGAAAAGTATAATAGGGTTATCATTACTTGGACTGGAACTCCACACCTCTATGAAGCAATAACATCTTTAGAAGTCATATAAAAAGGTTAACTCACTGTGCCTATAATCTAGTTTAGTTTACCTTAACTTTTTTTTTACATGTGCTATTCTGAATTATGGCTCCTCAAGGTAGATATTTTTAGATACAAAGTATATTGATTCTTATTAGATTTCATCATTAGATTTAGCCTTTCATCCAGATCCTTTAATATTTCTTGAGATCCTGAATGTGGTCACTGAATGCATCATTTGTACACCTTATCTTTCTTTCCTTTCTCCTTAAAGGAATCCAGAGGATGTCATTGCCAAATATGCTGCTTTGGCATATTGACTATTTGAGTTGAAAGACTTCAGAAACATTAGGTGCAAGAAGAGCACTCTGACCCTCTTTTTCTTCCTGAAAGCAAGAGTTAAAACTCCCAGGTGAAAGGTACCTTTCCTGTACCTGGAGGAAGGAAGACATTCCTATCACAGAGACAGAGAATTCAGGCCAAGAAATCTATTCAAACCAACCTTGTTAAACTAACTCCATCTTTCTAGTCACTTCTCCACAATTTACTACCCCTAGCCCAAACCATTTGACTTATCAATCCTGCACAAACTTATTGTTTCTTTGTCTGAAAGGCATAAAGCTTTTTTCCCTGGCCACTTTTTTTGGTCTCCAATCTCCCATGAAGCCCCCCATGTACATGTAAAAATTTTAATAAATCTTGTATGCTTTTCTCCTAATCTGTTTTATGTCAGTTTAATTCTTAGGCTCAGCCAGAGACCCTAAGAGAGCAGAGGAGGATTTTTCTTCCCCTACATCCTCATAGCCCATTGTGTGCATGTCATATTCAATTTACATCTCCCACTTACTCACATACGCCATTAACTAAAATGTGAACTCAAATAATACCATGGAGAACAGCACTCTGGCCTCTATGCTGACATTAATTCAAGAAGTAGCACTCAGCCAGTTACCAATGTACTTGATTGTATTATTTCCCAACAGACATTTCCATATTTTAGCTACAATAACTTTTAAATACTCATACAATTCAGATAAATTATTTCTACAACACTTTTCCAACCAAACAAAGGAATCATCTCAACATACCTTGTCAAAAAAAGATTACTATTAAACATTAAGGAAACATTTATTGAACATCGGTTCTGACCTGAACATTGAATTAGAAGCACACAAAAATTAGAATGCTATTATGCCTTTGTTTTTCCAATTCTAAAGTCAAACAAATATCGTCTGCCTACAGAAGGTATGTTCTGAGGTATAATTAATGTAGAAACGTGAATTTGACCATAAAATGGGAAAGAAATAGTAACTCAACTGCTTCCGAACTGTTGCATAATAAATGTAGACAAATATATTTTATAAATCTTTTTTTAATGTACCCATATATAATTTTTATTAAATTTTAGTCCCCATTATTTACTAGTTGATGTGAATTTACAGTTTCTTCTTACTAGCATTCTATTATTATCCATAGTTGTTTAATTGACTGATTGACTTAATAATCCATCCATTCATCAATTATGTATTGAACCCTGGTATAGGAAACACATCATGCTACGTAATTTTTAGTAAATTTAAAGGTAAGTAACATATCTTTCTCACAGAACTTAAAAATGTGATATGTAACAGTAGAAAACATCACCAGTGTGGAGGACAGAGAGAGATCACCTACCTATTCAATAGCATATTATCAAGAATTTACTATGTGTGAATAATTGTGATAGGCATTGGAGATAAAGAGATAAAAAATAGTCCTTGTCTTTAAGGCCTTTACAATCTATGCATAATATTATAAATAATTTTTTGGAACTGGTGGCTTTTGAGTTGTACTATAGGTAATAGTATGTGTGATAAATTTGTAGCAAGGAAATACTGAAGGTAAAAAGACAGTTTAGAGGCTATCAGAATAGTCCAGGCAAGAAATAATGAGGTTATGAATTTAGGTAACTGTCACAGAATGCATAGTTAGAAGCCAGATGTGAGAGGATTGATTGGGCTAAGTATTTATTGAGATCGGGTGAGCAGAAAATGGAATAAATCAAATATGCCCCAGGTTAATCAGTGTGTCTCTGAGACTGACTCTTTTAATAGAAATACAATATTTAAAAAAGATAAATTTAAGGTTAAATATCTCTTTATGATAAATGATTATCATGAAAAAAGATAATCATTTTGAAGTACCTGGATTGAAATGATAGAATATTGTATGTTGCCACTAAATTTTTAATTCCCAGGATGCTTCCTTCCATGTAACAGGGATTCAGACATCAGAGAAGCAATGCAGCATGGTGGTTAAGGGTCTGGGCTCTGGAATCAGGCTACCTGGATTTGAATTCTGTTCCCACCCCTTACTAGCTGGGCGCCGAGCCGTTGCTTAACAGTATGTACCTCTGTTCCCTCACTTGTAAAATGAAGATAATAATAATACTGTCTATATTATATGATTCACACACGGAATAAATGGATTAATACACTTTAAACAATGCTTGGCATATCATAAGTATTAATACATCCACTCATTAAATTTTATCTCCATCTGGAGTAGACCACTGAATGCCAGACTTAAGTATGCAGCTGACTACTTGACACCTAGCTTAAACTCGATGGCACAAAAAAGTGAATGCATTAGGTACAAGCCCTCTCTATCTTTTCAAAATGAACCTGCTTCTTTCCCTGTATTCCCTTTGGAGAAAGGTGAATTTTCGGAAACCTGGAAGTCTCTTTCTCCCAATATATCTAATCAATTAGCTAATCCTGAAGACTTATTTCCTTATCGATCTCTGACCTGTCCTATCTATGCTTACTCAGGGCCACTTTTTTGTTCAAACTACATTAACTCCCCTATGAGGTACTATAGTAGACTCCTAATTGGTTTCTGGCTGTCACATCTTCCACTACATATTTGCCCAGACAGTATCTCTAAAATCCAAATCTTATCATGATACTTCACAGATTAAAACTCCTCATAAGCATGCCATTCCATAGGATACAGAATAAACTCATCCAAGAAAGATCTTCCACCCGCTCTGCATGCTTGGGCCCCTGTGTATTGTGACACTTGTACTCCAATCACAATCTCCAGCTACATCACACAACGGACAATTGTTAGACTGAAACAAGATGTTGCCAGCCTCTCATCTTCATTTACACAATTCTTGTTGTTGGTAATGCCCATTCCCTCTTCTCCTTAGTCTTCTTAGTTTTATGGAACTCATGGTCATCTGTCAAAATTCACCTCAAGGGTCATCTTTTCTCTGAAGGCTTGTGGATTACTTTTCCTATCATCTGTCTAGCACTTTCTATGATCTGTCTTCTCTGACCGCCCCCCCCACCTTATAACCTGAAAATTTGCCTATCAGAGCCCATGTAACCTTCATTGAATCAAGGTACTCCAATGTCTATTTTACTTCATTAGAAACTAAACTTTTCAAATACACTTATGTGACTTTGTAACACTGCCTGGCACATGGAATGTGCAATACATACTGAATAAATGTTTGACACATAAGAGGACATAATAACTAATTCAGTAAAGGTGACAGCCATAGTTTTCATAAAAGACAATTAATCAGACTAGAAAAAGTACTGGGAATGGGTTAGGATTTCTAGTCACTTAATAGATTCCTAAGGTAAAAGTTATAAAGTACAGTGCTAGAGAGAAAGACATTTTTATAAAGAAACAAAAAGTGGATTAAGTTTTAAGTTCAAACTAATTTGTTTAGTGGCTGGCATAAATGTACATGAAATGTCTTTGGATTAATTATTCCTTCACATTTTGATCACTTCTTCCCAAAGTAAAAAATGTCATCAATAGAGTTTTACGTCCTCTTATGTTTCTCCTAAACTTAAAATGCTACTAATAAATTCAGCCTTATTAAAACATCTTGTAACTTGCTTTTAGGTAAATTTTCATAGTGGGAAAAAATTAGCAATTAACTTTTTCCCTCTTAATTATGTGTCTCTTTTTATACTCCTTGAGAAATCAAATAACAATTGTAATGAACTTTGTGATCTTATTTCAAAACACATTAATTATTGAAGTACTATCTCTAATTGTTATAAATTTCCAGCCAAAACATTTCATGTTCCCCTTCCTTTAATTTTAATATATTTTATTTATATTCCAAGTGAAATAATATTTTAATCAGAGAAAATATAAATGTACTTTCTCTGAAAATAGAGAAAAAAAATTGTTATAGTACTACAACACAGAATTCATGTAACAATACAAATAATTCTACTAAAGATTATTCACTAACTCTCAGGTCAATAATATAGAAAAGACTCTTTCAGAACCATTTAAACCTTTCTAATGTAGATTCTCAATTATTCTGTGACTCTTGAGTCATAATGAACCAAGTTATTTTGTAGGTAAACACAATCAGTATCTTGGTCCTCTTACAGGGCAAATAAGTTACTGGCAAATTGGTACATTTCCCAGTTAATGGCATAGAATTAAATTAAAATACATCATATAAATGGCATTAATACACTCTGAAATTGAATCACTTAAGAAAAATGATAATGTTAATTAAAGTTATGCACTACTGGGTTCATCAGCAAATGCCCAGACTGACACAGAAAACTTAGAAGATAATTTTTTCCTCTTTAGAAATTAGATTAGAAGTTACGGGCTTCAAGATGGCAGAAGAGTAAGACGCGGAAATCACCTTCCTCTGCACAAATACATCAGAAATACATCTACATGTGGAACAACCCCTATAGAACAACTACTGAATGCTGGCAGAAGACCTCAGACCTCCCAAAGGAAAGAAACTCCCCACGTACCTGGGTAGGGCAAAAGAAAAAAGAAAAAACATAGACAAAACAATAGGGACGGGACCTGCACCAGTGAGGGAGCTGTGAAGGAGGAAAGGTTTCCACACACTAGAAGACCCTTCGCGGGAGGAGACTGCGTGGTGGCAGAGGGAGACACGGAGGAGAGCGCAGGAACAGGGGAGCAGAGGGCAAAATGGGGAGATTCCCGCACGAGGATGGGTGCCGACCAGCACTCACCAGCCCGAGAGGCTTGTCTGCTCACCAGCCAGGACGGGCGGGGGCTGGGAGTCGAGGCTCTGGCTTCGGTCGGATTCCAGGGAGAGGACTGGGGTTGGCTGCGTGAACACAGCTTGAAGGGTGCTAGTGCGCCACAGCTAGCCGGGAGGGAGTCCGGGAAAAGGTCTGGAGCTGCCGAAGAGGCAAGAGACTTTTTCTTCCCTCTTTGTTTCCTGGTGCGCGAGGAGAGGGGATTAAGAGCGCCACTTAAAGGAGCTCCAGAAAAGGGCGCGAGCCGCGGCTATGAGCGCGGACCCCAGAGACGGGCATGAGGCTTTAAGGCTGCTGCTGCCGCGACAAAGAAGCCTGTGTGCGAGCACAGGTCACTGTCCACACCTCCCCTCCCGGGAGCCTGTGCAGCCCGCCACTGCCAGGGTCCTGTGATCCAGGGACAACTTCCCTGGGAAAACGCACGGTGCGCCTCAGGCTGGTGCAACGTCTCGCCGGCATCTGTCGCCCACAGGCTTGCCACGCACACGTAACCCTCCCTCGCCCCAGCCTGAGTGAGCCGGAGCCCCCGAAGCAGTGGCTCCTTTAACCCCGTCCTGTCTGAGCGAAGAACAGACGCCCTCTGGCGACCTACATGCAGAGGCGGGTCCAAATCCAAAGCTGAACCCCAGGAGCTGCGCGAACAAAGAATAGAAAGGGAAATTTCTCCAAGCAGCCTCAGGAGCAGCGGATTAAACCTCCACAGTCAACTTCATGTAACCTGCATCTATGGAGTACCTGAACAGACAACAAATCATCCCAAATTGAGGAGGCAGACTTTGGGAGCAACGATATATATATATTTTTCCATTTTTTTCTTTTTATGAGTATGTATGTGTATGCTTCGGTGTGTGATTTTGTCTTTAAAGCTTTGCTTTTATTATTTGTCCTAGAGTTCAGTGTATTCGTTTTTTTTTACTTAAAATTTTTTTTTCTTAATAAGTTTTTATTTTAATAACTTTTAATTTTAGTTCTTAATTTTATCTTCTTCTTTCTTTTTTTTTTTCTCCCTTTTATTCTGAGCTACGTGGAGGACAGCCTCTTGGTGCTCCAGCCAGGCGTCAGGGCTCTGCCACTGAGGTGGGAGAGCCAAGTTCAGGACACTGGTCCACAAGAGACCTCCCAGCTCCAGTAATATCAAATGGCGAAAATCTCCCAGAGATCTCCATCTCAATGCCAAGACCCAGTGCAACTCAACGACCAGCAAGCTACAGTGCAGGACACCCTATGCCAAACAACTAGCAAGACAGGAACACAACCCCACCCATTAGCAGAGAGGCTGCCTAAAATCATAAAAAGTCCACAGACACCCCAAAACACACCACCAGATGTGGACCTGCCCACCAAAAAGATAAGATCTAGCCACATCCACCAGAACACAGGAACTAGTCCCCTCCACCAGGAAGCCTACACAACCCACTGAACCAGACTTAGCCACTGGGGACAGACACCAAAAACAATGGAAAATACGAACGTGCAGCCTGCAAAAAGGAGACCGAAAACAGAAAGTTAAGCAAAATGAGAAGACAGAGAAACACACAGTAGATGAAGGAGCAAGGCAAAAACCCACCAGACCTACCAAATGAAGAGGAAATAGTCAGTCTACCTGAAAAAAGAATTCACAGTAATGACAGTAAAGATGATCCAGAATCTTGGAAATAGAATGGAGAAAATACAAGAAACGTTTAACAAGGATGTAGAAGAACTAAAGAGCAAACAAACAGTAATGAACAACACAATAAATGAAATTAAAAATTCTCTAGAAGGGATCAATAGCAGACTAACTGAGACAGAAGAACAGATAAGTGACCTGGAAGATAAAATAGTGGATATAACTACTGCAGAGCAGAATAAAGAAAAAAGAATGAAAACAATTGAGGACAGTCTCAGAGACCTCTGGGAAAATATTAAATGCACCAACATTCAAATTATAGGGGTCCCAGAAGAAGAAGAGAAAAAGAAAGGGACTGGGAAAATATTTGAAGAGATTATAGTTGAAAACTTCCTTAATATGGGAAAGGAAATAGTTAATCAAGTCTAGGAAGCACAGAGAGTCCCATACAGGATAAATCCAAGGAGAAACACACCAAGATACATATTAATCAAACTATCAAAAATTAAATACAAAGAACAAATTTTAAAAGTAGCAAGGGAAAAACAACAAATAACAGATAAGGGAATCCCCATAAGGTTATCAGCTGATATTTCAGCAGAAACTCTGTAAGCCAGAAGGGAGTGGCAGGACATATTTAAAGTGATGAAGGAGAAAAATCTACAACCAAGATTACTCTACCCAGCAAGGATCTCATTCAGATTTGATGGAGAAATTAAAAGCCTTACAGACAAGCAAAAGCTAAGAGAATTCAGCACCACCAGACCAGCTTTACACCAAATGCCAAAGGAACTTCTCTAGGCAGGAAACACAAGAGAAGGAAAAGACCTACAATAATAAACCCAAAACAATTAAGAAAATGGTAATAGGAACATACATATCGATAATTATCTTAAGTGTAAAGGATTAAATGTTCCAACCAAAAGACATAGACTGGCTGAATGGATACAAAAACAAGACCCGTATATATGCTGTCTACAAGAGACCCACTTCAGACTTAGGGACACATACAGACTGAAAGTGAGGGGATGGAAAAAGATATTCCATGCAAATGGAAATCTAAAGAAAGCTGGAGTAGCAATTCTCATATGATACAAAATAGACTTTAAAACAAAGACTATTACAAGAGACAAAGAAGGACACTACATAATGATCAAGGGATCAATCCAAGAAAAAGATATAAAAATTGTAAATATTTATACACGCAACATAGGAGCACCTCAATACATAAGGCAAATACTAACAGCCATAAAAGGGGAAATTGACAGTAACACAATCATAGTAGGGGACTTTGACACCCCACACCCAACAATGGACAGATCATCCAAAATGAAAATAAATAAGGAAACACAAGCTTTAAATGACACATCAAACAAGAGGGACTTAATTGATACTTATAGGACATTCCATCCAAAAACAACAGAATACACATTCTTCTCAAGTGCTCATGGAACATTCTCCAGGATAGATCATATCTTGGGTCACAATCAAGCCTTGGTAAATTTAAGAAAATTGAAAATCATATCAAGTATCTTTTCTGACCACAACACTATGAGACTAGATATCAACTATTGGAAAAAATCTGTAAGAAATACAAACACATGGAGGCTAAACAACACACTACTTAATAACCAAGAGATCACTGAAGAAATCAAAGAGGAAATCAAAAAAATACCTAGAAAAAAATGACAATGAAAACACAACAACCCAAAACCTATGGGATGCAGCAAAAGCAGTTCTAAGAGGGAAGTTATTAGCTATACAAGCCTACCTTAAGAAACTAGAAACAACTCAAATAAACAACCTAACCTTACAACTAAAGCTATGAGAGAAAGAAGAACAAAAAAACCCCCAAAGTTAGCAGAAGGAAAGAAATCCTAAAGATCAGATCAGAAATAAATGAAAAAGTAATGAAGGAAACCATAGCAAAGATCAATAAAACTAAAAGCTGGTTCTTTGAGAAGATAAACAAAATTGATAAACCATTAGCCAGGCTCATCAAGAAAAAAAGGGAGAAGACTCAAATCAATAGAATTAGAAATGAAAAAGGAGAAGTAACAACTGACACTGCAGAAATACAAAGGATCCTGAGAGATTACTACAAGCAACTATATGCCAATAAAATGGACAACCTGGAAGAAATGGACAAATTCTTAAAATGAACAACCTTCCAAGACTGAACCAGGCATAAATAGAAAATATGAACAGACCAATCACAAGCACTGAAATTGAAACTATGTTTAAAAATCTTCCAACAAAGAAAAGCCCAGGACCAGATGGCTTCACAGGCGAATTCTATCAAACATTTAGAGAAGAGCTAAGACCTGACCTTCTCAAACTCTTCCAAAATATAGCAGAGGGAGGAACACTCCCAAACTCATTCTACGAGGCCACCATCACTCTGACACCAAAACCAGACAAAGATGTCACAAAGAAAGAAAACTATAGGCCAATATCACTGATGAACATAGACGCAAAAATCCTCAACAAAATACTAGAAAACAGAATCCAACAGCACATTAAAAGGAACATACACTATGATCAAGTGGGCTTTATCCCAAGAATGCAAGGATTTTTCAATATATGCAAATCAATCAACATTATACACCATATTAACAAATTGAAGGAGAAAAACCATATGATCATCTCAATAGATGCAGAGAAAGCTTTTTACAAAATTCAACACCCATTTATGATAAACACCCTTCAGAAAGTAGGCAGAGAGGGAACTTACCTCAACATAATAAAGGGCATATATGACAAACCCAAAGCCAACTTCATCCTCAATGGTAAAATCTGAAACCATTTCCACTAAGATCAGAAACAAGACATGGTTGCCCGCTCTCACCGCTATTATTCAAAATACTTTTGGAAGTGTTAGGCACAGCAATCAGAGAAGAAAAAGAAATAAAAAGAATCCAAATCAGAAAAGAAGGAGTAAAGCTGTCACTGTTTGCAGATGACATGATACTATACATAGAGATTCCTAAAGATGCTACCAGAAAACTACTAGAGCTAATCAATGAATTTGGTAAAGTTGCAGGATACAAAATTAATGCACAGAAATCTCTGGCATTCCTATACACTAATGATGAAAAATCTGAAAGTGAAATCAAGAAAACACTCCCATTTACCATTGCAACAAAAAGAATAAAATACAAGGGAATAAACCTACCTAAGGAGACAAAAGATCTGTATGCAGAAAACTATAAGACACTGGTGAAAGAAATTAAAGTTGATACAGTGAGATGGAGAGATATACCATGTTCTTGGATTGGAAGAATCAACATTGTGAAAATGACTATACTACCCAAAGCAATCTACAGATTCAATGCAATCCCTATCAAACTACTAATGGCATTTTTCACAGAATTAGAACAAAAATTTTCACAATTTGTATGGGAACACAAAAGACCCCAAATAGCCAAAGCAATCTTGAGAAAGAAATACGGAGCTAGAGAAATCAGGCTGCCTGACTTCAGACTATACCACAAAGCTACAGTAATCTAGACAGTATGGTAGTGGCACAAAAACAGAAATATAGACCAATGGAACAGAATAGAAAGCCCAGAGATAAACGCATGCACCTGTGGTCACCTTATCTTTGATAAAAGATGCAAGAATATACAATGGAGAATAGACAGCCTCTTCAGTAAATGGTGCTGGGAAAACTGGACAGCTACATGTAAAATAATGAAATTAGAACACTCCCTAACACCATACACAAAAATAAACTGAAAATGCATTAAAGACCTAAATGTAAGGCCAGACACTATCACACTCTTAGAAGAAAACATAACGCAGAACACTCTATGACATAAATCACAGCAAGATTCTTTTTGACCCAACTCCTAGAGAAATGGAATTAAAACAAAAATTAAAAAATGGGACCTAATGGAACTTAAAAGCTTTTGTACAGCAAAGGAAACCATAACCAAGACGAAAAGACAACCCTCAGAATGGGAGATAATATTTGCAAATGAAGCAACTGACAAAGGATTAATCTCCAAAATATACAAGCAGCTCATGCAGCTCAATATCAAAAAAACAAACAACCCAATCCAAAAATGGGCAGAGGACCTAAACAGACATTTCTTCAAAGAAGATACACAGATTGCCAACAAACATATGAAAGGATGCTCAACATCAGTAATCACTAGAGAAATGCAAATCAAAACTACAATGACATATCACCTCACACCGGTCAGAATGGCCATCATCAAAACATCTAGAAACAATAAATGCTGGAGAGGGTGTGGAGAAAAGGGAACCCTCTTGCACTGCTGGTGGGAATGTAAATTGATACAGCCACTATGGAGAACAGTATGGAGGTTCCTTAAAAAACTAAAAATAGAACTACAATACAACCCAGCAATCCCACTACTGGGCATATACCCTGAGAAAACCATAATTCAAAAAGAGTCATGTACCACAATGTTCATTGCAGCACTATTTACAATAGCCAGGACATGGAAGCAACCTAAGTGTCCATCAACAGATGAATGGATAAAGAGGATGTGGCACATATATACAATGGAATATTACTCAGCCATAAAAAGGAACAAAACTGAGTTATTTGTAGTGAGGTGGATGGACCTAGAGAGACTGTCATACAGAGTGAAGTAAGTCTGAAAGAGAAAAACAAATACCATATGCTAACACATATATATGGAATCTAAAAACAGAAGAAAAATGGTCAGAAGAACCTAGTGGCAAGACAGGAATAAAGATGCAGACCTACTAGAGAATGGACTTGAGGATACGGGGAGGGGGAAGGGTTAGCTGGGACAAAGTGAGAGAGTGGCATGGACATATATACACTACCAAACGTAAAGTAGATAGCCAGTGGTAAGCAGCCACATAGCACAGGGAGATCAGCTCGGTGCTTTGTGACCACCTAGAGGGGTGGGATAGGGAGGGTTGGAGGGAGGGGGATGAAAGAGAGAAGAGATATGGGGACATATGTATATGTATAACTGATTCACTTTGTTATAAAGCAGAAGCATTGTAAAGCAATTGTACTCTAATAAAGAGGTTAAAAAAAAGTGATAGTATTCAAAAGAAAAAGAATCTACAAGATAAGTACCTTAATAGTTTGCAAAACTTACTACGTCAGACAACTAGGAACAGATTCATGACAAAGGGCAAGTCTGAATCCCAGTCCCTAAATACCATCCTAGTTTTTGCCTTCTTTTCAATGCTCAGCATCTCAAAGGAGTTCTCTAAATTTCTGTTTCAGTTCCCAGTTTTTTCACTTAGCATTCACTCCTCATTCCACTTTAGTCTGGATTTTCTCTTCTCTAATGAAAGGTCTCTTGCTAAATCCATAGATAGTGTCATGTTATGACACCAAAGAACCTTCCATCAGCACAAGGTTGAGCACACTTCTCTCCTGAGCTTCTGAGACGCTTCATTCCCCAAGTTGCTGCCTCCAACTTTGGCTACTACTTTGGAGTCTCTTCTGCAGGTTTATCCTCCACTGTCTAGAGACTACACGTTAGAATTTCTTAAAACTTGTTCACAACATGCTTTCTTTTCTCTCTGCTCTTCCTAAACGATCCCAACTATGATTACAGCTCTATTAACAGCTGATCCTCTTCTGGTGTCTCTATTTTATGAATAGCACCACTAGTCTCCTGTCAGTTTTACTCAGTAGCCCTAAGAGCTACCCATTCCTCTCCATTTCAAACTATCATCACCAAAGTACAAGCCACTAAATATCTTACCCTTACTAAAGCAATTCACATCCTAACTGCCCACCTTGCCTTCTTGCTTTCCCCGAGGAGCTCTTCCTGCTGATGCTACAGTTATCTTTTCAAAATGTGAATGAATACCAGCCCCACCATCTTTTAAAAGTTAGAAAAGCCTTCCCATTGTTCTTAGGATTAGAATAAAATTTCAACTTGCCTTCAAGTTTGTATGGTCTTGGTCTAACTCACCTCTCTAGTCTCTTCCCACATCAGGACCCCACCTCAAGTCTGTTAATTTCAGGTCCTTGGACTCCATGCTCCAACTCCCACAAGGTCTTTGCAGGGCTTCCTCCCCATCCACCATTCTTTAGCCCAGTAAACTCCTCCTCATCCTTTAGATCTCGGCTCACCAGTCACTTAGTAGGAAACTCTTACCATTACTCTTCAGATATCCCTATATGTTTGTCTTTGTGGAAAGTTGCAAACTTACTCAAAGGAATCTTAGGAAGTGAAAGTGATTGAAAATAAATGAGTATGTCAATTTACCAAATCTGCTTTTTTCCACCCCCTCGATCATGATTTTTTTTTTTTTTAAGTATTTAGCTACTTGCAATTGCTAGGCTTGGAGACTCAATTTCTTGAGAATCAATTTAGTAATCTCCTCAACTTGATTTGTAATAGATTATGTTGAAAAGACACCTATCTTGTGTCAAACAATGAATTTAGAAGAAAATTTTCATAGTAACCATTTTTATACAAGTAGTATTTGTCTGCTTGCCAACCAGCTCTTTTTGAGTACTTTAACCTTCCTCCTCTTATTTTTTTAAGCCCACTGAGGTAGAACCCTTGGTAATTGACCAAGCGCAGCAAGAATATATCTTCAATGGTTTTTCTCATTTTTATCTTAACTATGTAATATAAATTTTAATCTCACAATCTCACATTAGGTTCCCAAGATTCCATATGGATTTGAGGAAAAAAAAAGTTTTGAAAATAAAACCTTTGAGTCTTATCACCAGAAAAAAAAAAAATGTCTGGGAATTATAACCTAGGAATAACCTTAGGAACTGTAATTTTATCCAGACAAGAAAGCCACCTTTTTCCCTTGTATCCACAATGCCCAGCTCAGTGCTAAGTTTATTATTCAAATTTTAAAAATATTTTTTCTTGTAATGGATGTGGAATATTTTATAAGAATAGTGTTCCGTGGAATAATGTCTAGGAAAGTTTGTTCAGAATATGTTAGAAGAATACAAAACATCTTTAGAATATAATATGGGATAAAGATTTAGTACATATCAAATCATATTAACAAGCATCTCTGAATATATGAATCGGTCCACGAAAAATAACAAAAAGTTCTAATACAACCAAACAAAAAGAAATCAGAATAACAAGAAGGAACATTAATATGGGATATTATAAAAGTATGAGCAGAATCTGAATAATGCAGGGATGATAAATCCAGCCTAGAACACAGGTCCACAGCAGTCTTAAGGTTTTCATCAATTTCTTAGCTAGGAAAAAAATGGACATTATTATAAGGACCATAGGTATATTTGTATTAATTTTTTCTTGTGATAACTTTTAAGGAACTATATTGAGAATCACAGTGTTCACTGTTCACATTTCAGAGTGTTGCTTCACTCTCTATCAACTAATCATTTCATTGTCTTCTTCATGAAGTTCTAAACTATAAAAACCCATCCAGATGTTACATAAGATCATCTGGCTTAAGTGGACCCTACTAGACTATTGCAGTCAAAATCCCAGCACCAATTGTATACAAAATCAGGCAACATCATCCCTATGGAATACTGCCTTATCCTGGCCTATACCTGTCTGCGGAGACAATTTCAAAGAATCTGGATATTTCTGTGAAGTGTCCTGATTAACAAGAGGTATATTACAGAACTTGTTGTGGAATAGTTCTCTATTACTGAAAATTAGTAATAAAATTTTCACCTACCTTTCTTCTTAGTCCTGTAGTAGGAATTCACATAAGATAATTTCCTGTTCTTAAGAGATACTTTTAGAGTAGCTCAAGCTATTAGCAGCTTATTGTATAACCCTATAAGGTCATGTTCAGAAACAGGCTCACTATATATACACACACATAAACACATACACACAGACACACACACACCCCGATTCACTCAGGGATGAACATTCAGAAATTCACACATGAATGTTTTGATTTATGGCAAAAGGACTAGAAGAGTCCTCGCTTCCAGAAAATAGAAAGAAGACTTTCTCAATTGATTTTATGAAGCTGGTATTACTGTCATACCAAAAGCAGATAAAGACAATACAACCAAAGAAAATTAGAGACCAATATCCCTCATGAATATAAATGTAAATATCTTAACAAAATACAATATTAGCAACTAGAATTTAGCAATATATAAAGAATTATACATCAATACCAAGTAAAAACATAAACAATATAGTTAGAAAATGGGCTAAAGACACACAAAAAATTTCACCAAGGCTGATATTAGATGGAAAATAAGCACATGGAAAAATGTTAAACAATTTAGAGATTAGGAAAATGTGATTAAAACTACAATGAGCTATCAATACACAGCTATCAGAATGGCTAAAATGAAATACTGTGGGGGAGACCTTGAAGATGGCGGAAGAGTAAGACGCGCAGATCACCTTCCTCCCCACAGATACACCAGAAATACATCTACACGTGGAACAACTCCTACAGAACACCTACTGAAGGCTGGCAGAAGACCTCAGACCTCCCAAAAGGCAAGAAATTCCTCACGTACCTGGGTAGGGCAAAAGAAAAAAAGAAAAAAACAGAGACAAAAGAATAGGGACTGCACCTGCACCAGTGGGAGGGAGCTGTGAAGGAGGAAAAGTTTCCACACACTAGGAAGCCCCTTCGCGGGCGGAGACTGCGGGAGGCGGAGGGGGGAGCTTCGAAGCCGCGGAGGAGTGCACAGCAACCGGTGCGGAGGGCAAAGCGGGGAGATTCCCGCACAGAGGATCGGTGCCAACCGGTACTCACCAGCCCGAGAGGCTTGTCTGCTCACCCGCCGGGGCGGGCGGGGCTGCGAGCTGAGGCTCGGTTTCGGTTTCGGACGGCTTAAACATAGCCTGAAGGGGTGAGTGCACCACGGCTAGCCGGGAGGGAGTCCGGGGAAAAGTCTGCACCTGCCGAAGAAGCAAGAGACTTTTTCTTCCCTCTTTGTTTCCTGGTGCACGAGGAGAGGGGTTTAAGAGCGCTGCTTAAAGGAGCTCCAGAGACGGGCGCGAGCCGCGGCTAAAAGCGCGGACCCCAGAGACGGGCGGGAGACGCTAAGGCTGCTGCTGCCGCCACCAAGGGGCCTGTGTGCGAGCACAGGTCACTCTCCACACCCCTCTTCCGCGGAGCCTGTGCAGCCTGCCACTGCCAGGTTCCCGTGATCCAGGGACAACTTCCCAGGGAGCAGGCCTCAGGCGTGAGCAACGTCACGCCGGCCTCTGCCGCCGCAGGCCCGCCCTGCACGCAGTGCCCCTCCCTCCCCCGCCCCGGCATGAGTGAGCCAGAGCGCCCGAATCAGCGGCTCCTTTAACCCCGTCCTGTCTGAGCAAAAAACAGACGCCCTCCAGCGACCTACACGCAGACGCAGGGCCAAATCCAAAGCTGAGCTCCTGTGAGCTGTGAGAACAAAGAAGAGAAAGGGAAATCTCTCGCAGCAGCCTCAGAAGCAGCGGATTAAAGCTCCACAATCAACTTGATATACCCTGCATCTGTGGAATACCTGAATAGACAAGGAATGATCCCAAATTGAGGAGGTGGTCTCTGAGAGCAAGATTTATGATTTTTCCCCCATTACCTCTTTTTGTGAGGGTGTATGTGTACGCTTCTGTGTAAGATTTTCTCTGTATAGCTTTGCTTCCAACATTTGTCCTAAGGTTCTATCCGTCCCTTTTTTTCCTAAATATTTTTTAATTCAATAACTTTATTATACTTTATTTTATTTTTACTGTATCTTCTTTTTTGTCTTTTTCCCTTCTTTCCCTCCTTCCTTCCTTCCGTCCTTCCTCCCTCCCTCCCTCCCTCTCTTTCCTTCTTGCCTTCTTTCCTTCTTTGCTTCTTTCTTCCTTCCTTCCTTCCCTCCTTTCCTTCTTTCTTTCCTCATACTTCTACTAATTCTCTCTACTTTTTCTCCCTTTTATTCTGAGCCGTGTGGATGAAAGGCTCTTGGTGCTCCAGCCAGGAGTCAGGGCTCTGCCTCTGAGGTAGGAGAGCCAACTTCAGGACACTGGTCAACAAGAGACCTCCCAGCTCCACATAATATTAAACAGCGAAAATCTCCCAGAGACCTCCATCTTAACACCAGCACCCAGCTTCACTCAACGACCAGCAAGCCACAGTGCTGGACAACCTATGCCAAACAACTAGCAAAACAAGAACACAACGCCACCCATTAGCAGAGAGGCTGCCTAAAATCATAATAAGGCCACAGACACCCCAAAACACACCACCAGACGTGAACCTGCCCACTAGAGACACAAGATCCAGCCTCATCCACCACAACACAGGCACTAGTCCCCTCCACCAGGAACCCTACACAGCCCACTGAACCAACCTTAGCCACTGGAGACAGACATCAAAAACAGCAGGAACTACGAACCTGCAGCCTGCAAAAAGGAGACCCCAAACACAGTAAGATAAGCAAAATGAGAAGACAGAAAAACACACAGCAGATAAAGGAGCAAGACGAAAATGCACCAGACATAACAAATGAAGAGGAAATAGGCAGTCTACCTGAAAAAGAATTCAGAATAATGATAGTAAGGATGATCCGAAATCTTGGAAATAGAATGGACAAAATGCAAGAAACAGTTAACAAGGACCTAAAAGAAATAAAGATGAAACAAGCAACGATGAACAACACAATAAATGAAATTAAAAGTACTCTAGATGGGATCAATAGCAGAATAACTGAGGCAGAAGAACGGATAAGTGACCTGGAAGATAAAATAGTGGATATAACTATTGCAGAGCAGAATAAAGAAAAAACAATGAAAAGAACTGAGGACAGTCTCAGAGACCTCTGGGACAACATTAAATGCACCAACATTCGAATTATAGGGATTCCAGAAGAAGAAGAGAAAAAGAAAGGGACCGAGAAAATATTTGAAGAGATTATAGTTGAAAACTTCCCTAATATGTGAAAGGAAATAGTTAATCAAGTCCAGGAAACACAGAGAGTCCCATACAGGATAAATACAAGGAGAAAGACACATATTAATCAAACTGCCAAAAATTAAATACAAAGAAAGCATATTAAAAGCAGCAAGGGAAAAACAACAAATAACACACAAGGGAATCCCCATAAGGTTAACAGCTGATCTTTCAGCAGAAACCCTACAAGCCAGAAGGGAGTGGCAGGACATACTGAAAGTGATGAAGGAGAAAAACCTGCAACCAAGACTACTCTACCCAGCAAGGATCTCATTCAGATTTGATGGAGAAATTAAAACCTTTACAGACAAGCAAAAGATGAGAGAGTTCAGCACCACCAAACCAGCTTTACACCAAATGCTAAAGGATCTTCTCTAGGCAAGAAACACAAGAGAAGGAAAAGACCTATAATAACGAACCCAAAACAATTTAGAAAATGGGAATAGGAACATACATATCGATAATTACCTTAAATGTAAATGGACTAAATGCTCCCACCAAAAGACACAGATTGGCTGAATGGATACAAACACAAGACCCTTATATTTGCTGTCTACAAGAGACCCACTTCAGACCTAGAGACACATACAGACTGAAAGTAAGGGGATGGAAAAAGATATTCCATGTAAATGGAAACGAAAAGCAAGCTGGAGTAGCAATTCTCATATCAGACAAAACAGACTTTAAAATAAGGACTATTAGAAGAGACAAAGAAGGACACTACATAATGATCAAGGGATCGATCCAAGAAGAAGATATAACAATTGTAAATATTTATGCATCCAACATAGGAGCACCTCAATACATAAGGCAAATACTAACAGCCATAAAAGGGGAAATCAACAGTAACACATTCATAGTAGGGGACTTTAACACCCCACTTTCACCCATGGACAGATCATCCAAAATGAAAATAAATAAGGACACACAAGCTTTAACTGATACATTTAACAAGATGGACTTAATTGATATTTATAGGACACTCCATCCGAAAACAACAGAATACACATTTTTCTCAAGTGCTCATGGAATATTCTCCAGGATAGATCATATCTTGGTTCACAAATCAAGCCTTGGTAAATTTAAGAAAATTGAAATTGTATCAAGTATCTTTTCTGACCACAACGCCATGAGACTAGATATCAATTACAGGAAAAGATCTGTAAAAATACAAACACATGGAGGCTAAACAATACACTACTTAATAATGAAGTGATCACTGAAGAAATCAAAGAAGAAATTAAAAAATACCTAGAAAAAAATGACAATGGAGACACAACGACCCAAAAACTATGGGATGCAGCAAAAGCAGTTCTAAGGGGGAAGTTTATAGCAATACAAGCCCACCTTCAGAAGCAGGAAACATCTCGAATAAACAACCTAACCTTGCACCTCAAGCAATTAGAGAAAGAAGAAGAAAAAAACCCCAAAGCTAGCAGAAGGAAAGAAATCATAAAAATCAGATGAGAAATAAATGAAAAAGAAATGACGGAAATGATAGCAAAGATCAATAAAACTAAAAGCTGGTTCTTTGAGAAGATAAACAAAATTGATAAACCACTGGCCAGACGCATCAAGAAAAAAAGGGAGAAGACTCAAATCAATAGAATTAGAAATGAAAAAGGAGAAGTAACAAGTGACATTGCAGAAATAAAAAAGATCATGAGAGATTACTACAAGCAACTCTATGCCAATAAAATGGACAATCTGGAAGAAATGGACAAATTCTTAGAAATGCACAACCTGCCAAGACTGAATCAGGAAGAAATAGAAAATATGAACAGACCCATCACAAGCACTGAAATTGAAACTGTGATTAAAAATCTTCCAACAAACAAAAGCCCAGGACTAGATGGCTTCACAGGCGAATTCTATCAAACATTTAGAGAAAAGCTAACACCTATCCTTCTCAAAGTCTTCCAAAATATAGCAGAGGGAGGAACACTCCCAAATTCCTTCTACGAGGCCACCATTCACCTTGATACCAAAACCAGACAAGGATGTCACAAAGAAAGAAAACTACAGGCCAATATCACTGATGAACATAGATGCAAAAATCCTCAACAAAATACTAGCAAACAGAATCCAACAACACATTAAAAGGATCATACACCATGATCAAGTGGGGTTTATTCCAGGAATGCAAGGATTCTTCAATATATGCAAATCTATCAATGTGATAAACCATATTAACAAATTGAAGGAGAAAAACCATATGATCATCTCAATAGATGCAGAAAAAGCTTTTGACAAAATTCGACACCCATTTATGATAAAAACCCTGCAGAAAGTAGGCACACAGGGAACTTTCCTCAACATAATAAAGGCCATATATGACAAGCCCACAGCCAACATCATCCTCAATGGTGAAAAACTGAAAGCATTTCCACTAAGATCAGGAACAAGACAAGGTTGCCCACTCTCACCACTCTTATTCAACATAGTTTTGGAAGTTTTAGCCACAGCAATCAGAGAGGAAAAGGAAATAAAAGGAATCCAAATCGGAAAAGAAGAAGTTAAGCTGTCAGTGTTTGCAGATGACATGATACTATACATAGAGAATCCTAAAGATGCTACCAGAAAACTACTAGAGCTAATCAATGAATTTGGTAAAGCAGCAGGATACAAAACTAATGCACAGAAATCTCTGGCATTCCTATACACTAATGATGAAAAATCTGAAACTGAAATCAAGAAAACACTCCCATTTACCATTGCAACAAAAAGAATAAAATATCTAGGAATAAACCTACCTAAGGAGACAAAAGATCTGTATGCAGAAAATTATAAGACACTGATGAAAGAAATTAAAGATGATACAAATAGATGGAGAGATATACCATGTTCTTGGGTAGGAAGAATCAACATTGTGAAAATGACTCTACTACCCAAAGCAATCTATAGATTCAATGCAATCCCTATCAAACTACCACTGGCATTTTTCACAGAACTAGAACAAAAAATTTCACAATTTGTATGGAAACACAGAAGACCCCGAATAGCCAAAGCAATCTTGAGAACAAAAAAAGAGCTGGAGGTATCAGGCTCCCTGACTTCAGACTATACTACAAAGCTACAGTAATCAAGACAGTATGGTACTTGCACAAAAACAGAAAGATAGATCAATGGAACAGGATAGAAAGCCCAGAGATAAACCGACGCACATGTGGACACCTTATCTTTGATAAAGGTGGCAGGAATGTACAGTGGAGAAAGGACAGCCTCTTCAATAAATGGTGCTGGGAAAACTGGACAGGTACATGTAAAAGTATGAGATTAGATCACTCCCTAACACTATACACAAAAATAAGCTCAAAATGGATTAAAGACCTAAATGTAAGGCCAGAAACTATCAAACTCTTAGAGGAAAACATAGGCAGAACACTCTATGACATAAATCACAGCAAGACCCTTTCTGACCCACCTCCTAGAGTAATGGAAATAAAAACAAAAATATATGGGACCTAATGAAACTTCAAAGCTTTTGCACAGCCAAGGAAACCATAAACAAGACCAAAAGACAACCCTCAGAATGGGCGAAAATATTTGCAAATGAAGCAACTGACAAAGGATGAATCTCCAACATTTACAAGCAGCTCATGCGGCTCAATAACAAAAAAACAAACAACCCAATCCAAAAATGGGCAGAAGACCTAAATAGACATTTCTCCAAAGGAGATATACAGAATGCCAACAAACACATGAAAGAATGCTCAACATCATTAATCATTAGAGAAATGCAAATCAAAACTACAATGAGATATCATCTCACACCAGTCAGAATGGCCATCATCAAAAAATCCACAAACAATAAATGCTGGAGAGGGTGTGGAGAAAAGGGAACACTCTTGCACTGCTGGTGGAAATGTGAATTGGTTCAGCCACTATGGAGAACAGTATGGAGGTTCCTTTAAAAACTAAAAATAGAACTACCATATGACCCAGCAATCCCACTACTGGGCATATACCCCGAGAAGACCACAATTCAAAAAGAGTCATGTACCAAAATGTTCACTGCAGCTCTATTTACAATAGCCCGGAGATGGAAACAACCTAAGTGCCCATCATCGGATGAATGGATAAAGAAGATGTGGCACATATATACAATGGAATATTACTCAGCCTTAAAAAGAAACGAAATTGAGCTATTTGTAATGAGATGGATAGACCTAGAGTCTGTCATACAGAGTGAAGTAAGTCAGAAAGAAAAAGACAAATATCGTATGCTAACACATATATATGGAATTTAAGAAAAAAAAATGTCATGAATAACCTAGGGGTAAGACAGGAATAAAGACGCAGACCTACTGGAGAACGGACTTGAGGATATGGGGAGGGGGAAGGGTGAGTTGTGACAGGGCGGGAGAGAGTCATGGACATATACACACTAACAAACGTAGTAAGGTAGATAGCTAGTGTGAAGCAGCCGCATGGCACAGGGATATTGGCTCGGTGCATTGTGACAGCCTGGAGGGGTGGGATAGGGAGGGTGGGAGGGAGGGAGACGCAAGAGGGAAGACATATGGGAACATATGTATATATATAACTGATTCACTTTGTTATAAAGCAGAAACTAACACACCATTGTAAAGCAATTATACCCCAATAAAGATGTTAAAAAAAAAATAGAAATAAATACTGTGGCAACATCAAATACTGGCAAAAATGTGGAGAAATTGAATCCCTCATACGTTGCTTGAGGCAGTACAAATAGCCACTCTAGGAAACAGCTTTATAGCTTCTTAAACACTGAACATGCAATTACCATATGACCAGTAATTGCCCTCTGTCACATATCTCAGTGAAATAAAGACTTACTTTCACACACAAACCTGTAAATGAATGTTTACAGCAGTTTTATTCATATTAGCCAAAACCTGGAAACAACTCAGAAGACCTTCAACAGGTGAGTGGTTAAACAAACCATAGTAAATCCATACCATGGAATAGGAGTAAAAACAAACTATAGATACACAAAACTTGGATGCATCTCCAGAGAATTATGCTTTAGTAAAAAAAAAATCCAATCCCCCCACATTTGCATACTGTAGGATTCTATTTCTATAATATTCTCAAAATGACAAGTCATAGAAAAGAACAGGTTAGCAGTTGCCAGGGGTTAAGGAGGATGTAGGGGCATGTATAGAAACAGATTCACTACACACACACACACACACACACACACATTCACACGTACACTCATACACACATAGATTCTGATTCACTTAGAGCATTCTCAAACGAATATTTTCATTTTACTGCAACAGCACCAGGAGAGAACATGTGCAGGGTAGAATTATTCATAGGCAATATGCCTTTGGTGGTTTCATATTTCTTCTCTTCAATCCTTTCTCCTATAACAGACAGCTGATTTCTCCCTTGAGGTCTACCTTTTAGGGACTACGAGGACCTTTCCATAGAAGACTATCATCCAATCTCTTTTTTAAAATATTATTTATGGTACCTTAAGATGTTATGCCACCCAGCTATACATTATTTTAAATAAGAATTCTTAAAACTCCTAAGAACCAAAAGAATGTTTCTCTGCTGGTGGAATTGCTAGCACCAGGTTGGATAAAATTATTTGGGGCATTTATCCCTGTAGAATTTCTTCTAAAATCACACTATGTAGACCTCACCATTCCAGAAAATAGGTGGATTCATCAAATACTGGCAAAAACGTGTGGATAGGTCAGCACAATCAACTTCCATTATGGGAAAAATAAATCAAACTCATGTCAATGTGACGGTGAATCAGTATTAATAAAGGCATACAAAAAGTAGCATCTATAATGCAAATTAAATGTATTTTAAGATAACTTGATACTAAAGGCATCATAAAGCAATCAATTCACTTGGAAAATATTTTTATGGAGAATACATGAAAGAAAAAGATAAGGCTGAGTTCATCAGTACAGCTGATCTTACTGTCAACCAAAGACTAAAGTAAGATCCCCAGAGGATCTTAGATACAAGCAGGCCATTTAAAAAAAAATGTTTATTTAAGCAGAGTCTATTTTAATTGCTACATTTGTACTGGCCCAAAGTAGAGCTTTCACTTATCAAACAAAATTAAAATTTTGTTTGATCAGCAATATGAAATCAGTCAAATGTCATAGTGCTTTGAGACCTGGTCAAATCCACCTTGGTGAGAAGGGAAGTTTACCAGGGAACTCTGTGAGCTCTATTCATTTCCTTAACTCTAATTCCAAATAGTATCCCTGCTCTCTTGTTAACTTGAGAAAATTATGAAACCAGAATGAAAAGAGCATCAGAGGAATCCAGACTATTTTCCTAGTTCCCCAAGTCCTGCACCTCGCATCACAACTCTCATCACCCATTATGGAGACTCAGGAAAGGATTCTGTGAGCTGTTGTCATACTGTTTAGTATGCAGGCTATTGAACCTGGTCCCTGATGAACAGGAGGAGACACACCCTGAGACTGTCTAGTGCATGGTATTTGTGTTGTTTAAAATGCTTCAAGCCTTGGATCTCTGGAAGAACAGAGGAGGAAAGGTCATTTTAACATTTTCCCTTTTCTTTCTGATGGTGCAGTTCTTAACTCAGTGAGTTAGAGATGGACAAGTACAAATAATGCTTTCTCAGCTTTCTTGAAATGCTAACCAAAGATAAAAATGTTATGCAGTGGTGCTTAAAATTTAATGCCATTTTGAAAACAAAAACCATGAATTCCTAAGTAAAAGTAATAGCACTGTAAGATAATACTATAAATGCTATACAAATGAAAGAAAGACATTTAAATGCAAGTGACCCACTCCTAACAGACTCCCTTCATTAGCCCATCCTTCCTCCCCAACTGTTCTACACAGGGCAAGACTAGAGATTTGTTTAAAATGCTTATATTACTTTTCTTCTAGAATGGTCTTTGGGTAGAGTGCTTAAGCAAGAATATACATAAGAATAAGCTATAGATTGGAATGGAGGTTAGGAAGAGGATAACAGGTAAACTGCAGGCAGAAAAAGAAAACATAAAGAAAAAGAAAATGAAATCCTCTTCTAAGTGACTTTAATGCATTCTGAAACCTAAAAACCACAATTCATCCATAAAATAGTAAGTTAATATACTTATAGAGATTTCTGGTAAACATATATTGTATGCCCCATTTGTGATATTGGCTGAAATGTTATTTTGAATATTAAATTTAAAAGCAAAACAGAAAAAAACAGAATCCTACAAGAGGAACACTCCCTCTGGATACACATTTCCTTTGAATAGGCACACAAACTTCCTTTACAAGTGACCTTAATTTTGAATTGAAAAGGCCAAATTTGTGACTTGCTGCTCACCTCTCTACCTTTGACCTGTCTACTCTACCTTCCAAAAGAGAAATCAATGGAGGCACGTATCAGCACGGTTTGAAGATTCTATTAGATGGCCATGAAGAGCTGTCCTGAGCCATTAAATCCACCTTTCTCTCCTTTAGTTTCACCCTACCTGCACACACACAGTTAAAAGAATAGATAATATAATGGTAAACAATCTTCCACGAAGATAACTGGGAAAATATAAGAGAAAATTTTTATCACTAATATAATTTACCAACCCTTTCTCTCAAAAATTTTCATAATGCTGTCATTAGAAATTATATTTTTCACTGTTCAAGAAGTCTACTGTCTCTATCTTGCTTTCAGTTCTAAGAAGAGTCTCAAATCAATAAATATCATTTTGATGATTTCATAAATAAAATAATTACAGATATTTTTATTTACTTTGAATTCTTGCAAATGACAACAATTACCATTGTGATTAACTGCAGAACCTGGGAACTGATAAACAGAGAAATTTGGGCTTTTTCAGATTAAGCAACAGTATGTTAGAAGGAGAATTACTTTAAAAGTTTGATTTGTTTTTTATAGATGTTCATTTATAGTTTACAAATTAGACTCTATTTTCTTCTAAAGCCCCATTTGTTGAAATCCTGAATCAGAATTATCAGTTCCAAAAAGGAGAAGAATTAAGATACAAATAATTATTTCTTCAGAGTATAATCTGATGAGCTAGCATCTGAGCCCAAATAATAATTTCAAACAATTTGGAAGCAGTTTTCATATAATTTCATGCTCTATGAAAAATCCATTTGGAAAGCATGTATGACATTTGTTACAAATAGTACATTTATACTTACATCCTTACATTTTTCCATTTTTCATCAACTGCTGCCTATTTCTTATTTCAAGGAGGGGCAAAAACGTGCCATCAGACTGAAGTTACTAGGATATGTGATTTGCAATCATCATTCAGACTTTCATAACTTTATCTTTTGCACAGGGACCTAAAGAATATATTTCAAGAATGTATTGGAGGTTAGAGGATGCGCTTCTGTATGGAAGAAACCTCATTTAAAGAGCTGGGTTTCTCTGTAATCCTTTCAAAGGATATTCATGTATGCATTGAATAAGAAATATGCTAAATGCTAGGAGTGTATTTTAAGCTTTGGTCAGGCTAATATGCTGTTTTAATTGTTCTTTAACCGAGACATAATAAATTTTGAGTGAAATATATATATATATATATATATATATATCAACCAACAGGGAGGTTATTTTTCCTTTAAGCAAGACTGAAGGAAAATGAGAATGCTTTTGTTCCATTTTTATTAATTGTATAATTCTTTTTAAATTTATGCACTTTATTTTTTAATTTCCTGTACACATCAATAAGTTTTCAGTAAAAGACTAATAACACCAGAAAAAAAACTTCCAGAGATTTCGTGAGAATCAAATGCACATAGTATATGAAAACAATTTGAAATTTTATCATCCTGCAATTGAAGTGAATAATATGAGAGATTAATGATGGTGATGATGATGATCTTGAAAATGATGCTAAAATTTACTACTCTTCAATGATATTTTATACCCAGGCATGTACTTTTTCTATGTTTTATCTAATTTATACTTAGAAATATTCCATGTTTCTTTTGGGTTTTTTTAACATCTTTATTGAAGTATAATTGCTTTAAAATGTTGTGTTAGTTTCTGCTGCATAACAAAGTGAATAAGCTATATGTATACATATATCCCCATATCCCCTCCCTCTTGCATCTCCCTCCCACCCTCCATATCCCACCCCTCTAGGTGGTCACAAAGCACCTAGCTGATCTCCCTGTGCTATGTGGCTGCTTCCCACTAGCTATCTATTTTACATTTGGTAGTGTATATATGTCAACGCTACTCTCTCACTTCGTCCCAGCATACCATTTCCCCTCCCCGTGTCTTCAAGTCTACATACTCTACGTCTGAGTCCTTATTCCTGTCCTGCCCCTAGGTTCATCAGAACCATGTTTTTTTTTTTTTTTAGATTCCACATATATGTGTTAGCATACTGTACTTCTTTTTCTCTTTCTGACTTACTTCACTCGCTATGACAGACTCTAGGTCCATCCACATCTCTACAAATGACCCAATTTCATTCCTTTTTATGGCTGAGTAATACTCCATTGTATATAGGTGCCACATCTTCTTTATCCATTCATCTGTCAATGGACACTTAAGTTGCTTCCATGTCCTGGCTATTGTAAATAGAGCTGCAATGAACATTTTGGTACATGACTCTTTTTGAATTATGGTTTTCTCAGGGTATATGCCCAGTAGTGGGATTGCTGGGTCATATGGTATTACTATTTTTAGTTTTTTAAGGACCCTCCATACTGTTCTCCACACTGGCTGTATCAATTTATATTCCCACCAACACTGCAAGAGGATTCCCTTTTCTCCACACCCTCTCCAGCATTTATTGTTTGTAGATTTTCTGCTGATGGCCATTCTGACCAGTGTTAGTTGATACCTCATTGTAGTTTTGATCTGCATTTCTCTAATGATTAGTGATGTTGAGCATCCTTTCATGTGTTTGTTGGCAATCCGTATATCTTTCTTGGAGAAATGTCTATTTGGATCTTCTGCCCATTTTTGGATTGGGTTGTTTGTTTTTTTGATATTGAGCTGCATGAGCTGCTTGTATCTTTTGGAGATTAATCCTTTGCCCGTTGCTTTGTTGGCAAATATTTCTCCCATTCTGAAGGTTGTCTTTTCATCTCATTTATGGTTTCCCTTACTGTGAAAAAGCTTTTAGGTTTCACTAGGTCTCATTTGTTAATTTTTGCTTTTATTTCCATTTCTCTAGGAGGTGGGTCAAAAAGGATCTTGCTGTGATTTATGTCATAGAGTGTTCTGCCTATGTTTTCCTCTAAGAGTTTTACAGTGTCTGGCCTTACATTTATGTCTTTAATCCACTTTGAGTTTATTTTTCAGTATGGTGTTAGGGAGTGTTCTAATTTCATTCTTTTACATGTAGCTGTCCAGTTTTCCCAGCACCACTTATTGAAGAGGCTGTCTTTGTTGTATATTCTTGCCGCCTTTATCAAAGATGAGGGGACCATATGTGTATGGGTTCATCTCTGGGCTTTCTATCCTGTTCCACTGATCTATATTTCTATTTTTGTGCCATTACCATACTGTCTTGATTACTGTAGCTTTGTAGTATAGTCTGAAGTCCAGGAGCCTGATTCCTCCAGCTCCATTTTTTTTCTCAAGATTGCTTTGGCTATTCAGGGTCTTTTGTGTTTCCATATAAATTGTGATTTTTTTTGTTCTAATTCTGTGGAAAATGCCATTGGTAGTTTGATAGGGATTGCACTCAATCTGTAGATTGCTTTGGGTAGTACAGTCAATGCCACAATGTTGATTCTTCCAATCCAAGTACATGGTATATCTCTCCATCTCATTGTATCATCTTTAATTTATTTCATCAGTGTCTTATAGTTTCTGCATACAGGTCTTTTGCCTCCTTAGGTAGGTTTATTCTAGGTATTTTATTCTTTCTGTGGCAATGGTAAATGGGAGTGTTTCCTTAATTTCTCTTTCTGATTTTTCATCATTTGTTTATAGTAATGCAAGAGATTTCTGTGCATTAATTTTGTATCCTGCTTCTTTACCAAATCCATTGATTCACTCTAGTAGTTTTCTTTAGGATTCTTTATGTATAGCATCATGTCACTTGCAAACAGTGACAGCTTTACTTCTTCTTTTCTGATTTGGATTCTTTTTATTTCTTTTTCTTCTCTGATTGCTGTGGCTAACACTTCCAAAACTATGTTGAATAATAGTTGTGAGAGTGGGCAATCTTGTCTTCTTCCTGATCCTAGAGGAAGTGGTTTTACTTTTTCACCATTCAGAATGATGTCTGCTGGGAATTTGTCATATATGGTCTTTATTATGTTGAGGTAGGTTCCCTGTATGCCTACTTTCTGGAGAGTTTTTATCACAAATGGGTGTTGAATATTGCTTAATGCTTTTTCGGTATCTATTGAATTAATCATATGGTTTTTCTCCTTCAGTTTGTTAATATGGTGTATGACATTGATTGATTTGCATATATTGTAACCTTGCAATCCTGGGATAAAGCCCACTTGATCATGGTGTATGATCCCTTTAATGTGCTGCTGGATTCTGTTTGCTAGTATTTTGTTAAGGATTTTCACATCTATGTTCATCAGTGATATTGGTCTATAGTTTTCTTTTTGTGTGATGTATTTGTCTGGTATTGGTATCAGGGTGATGGTGGCCTTGTAAAATGAGTTTGAGAGTGTCCCTACCTCTGCTATATTTTGGAAGAGTTTGAGAAGTATAGGTGTTAACTCTTCCCTAAATGTTTCAAGGAATTCACCTGTGAGACCATCTGGTCCTGGGCTTTTGTTGTTGGAAGATTTTTAATCACAGTTTCAATTTCTGTGCTTATGATTGGTCTGCTTATATTTTCTATTTCTTCCTGGTACACTCTCGAAAGGTTGTGCTCTTCTAAGAATTTGTCCATTTCTTCCTGGTTGTCCATTTTATTGGCATAGAGTTGCTTGTAGTAATCTCTCATGATCCTTTGTATTGCTGCAGTGTCAGTTGTCATTTCTCCTTTTTCATTTGTAATTCTGTTGATTTGAGTCTTCTCCCTTTTTTTCTTGATGAGTCTGGCTAATGGTTTATCAATTTTGTTTATCTTCTTAGAGAACTAGGTTTTAGTTTTATTGATCTTTGGTATCATTTCCTTAATCTCTTTTTCATTTATTTCTGATCTGATCTTTATGATTTCTTTCCTCTGCTAACTTTGGGGGTTTTTTTGTTCTTCTTTCTCTAATTGCTTTAGGTGGAAGGTTAGGTTGCTTATTTGAGATATTTCTTGTTTCTTGAGGTGGGATTGTATTGCTATAACCTTCCCTCTTAGAACTGCTTTTGCTGCATCCCATAGGTTTTGGGTCATCGTGTTTTCATTGTCATTTGTTTCTAGTCATTTTTGATTTCCTCTTTGATTTCTTCAGTGATCTCTTGGTTATTAAGTAGTGTATTGTTTAGCTTCCATGTGTTTATATTATTTACAGATTTTTTTCCTGTAATTGATATCTAGTCTCATAGAATTGTGGTCCAAAAAGATACTTGATATGATTTCAATTTTCTTAAATTCACCAAGGCTTGATTTGTGGCCCAAGATATGATCTATCCTGGAGAATGTTCCATGAGCACTTGAGAAGAAAATATATTCTGTTGTTTTTGCATGGAATGTCCTGTAAATATCAATTAAGTCCATCTTGTTTAATGTGTCATTTAAAGCTTGTGTTTCCTTAATTATTTTCATTTTGGATGATCTGTCCATTGGTGAAAGTGGGGTACAGTCCCCTACTATTATTGTGTTACTATTGATTTCCCCTTTTATGGTTGTTAGCATTTGCCTTATGTATTAAGGTGGTCCTATGTTGGGTGCATAAGTATTTACAATTGTTATATCTTCTTGGATTAATCCCTTGACCATTATGTAGTGTCCTTTGTCTCTTGTAATAGTCTTTATTTTAAAGTCTATTTTGTCTGATATGAGTTTTGCTACTCCAGCTTTCTTTTGATTTCCATTTGCATGGATGATCTTTTTCCATCCTCTCACTCTTGGTCTGTATGCGTCTCTACATCTTAAGTGGGTCTCTTGTACACAGCATATATACGGGTCTTGTTTTTGTATCCATTTAGCCAGTCTATGTCTTTTGCTTGGAGTATTTAATCCATTTACATTTAAGGTAGTTATCGATATGTATGTTCCTACTGCCATTTTCTTTACTGGTTTGGGTTTGTTTTTGTAGGTCTTTTCCTTCTCTTGTGTTTCCTGCCTAGGGAAGTTCCTTTAGCATTTGTTGTAAAGTTGATTTTGTGGTGCTGAATTCTGTTAACTTTTGCTTGTCTAAAAAGGTTCTTATTTGCCTGTCAAATCTGAATGAGATCCTTGCTGGGTAGGGTAATCTTGTTTGTAGGTTTTTCCCCTTCATCACTTAAAATACGTCCTGCCACTCCCTTCTGGCTTACAGAGTTTCTGCTGAAAGAACAGCTGTTAACCTTATGGGGATTCCCTTATCTGATATTTGTTGCTTTTCCCTTGCTGCTTTTAATATTTTTTCTTTGTATTTAATTTTTGATAGTTTGATTAATATGTGTCTTGGTGTGTTTCTCCTTGGATTTATCCTGTATGGGACTCTCTGATTTTGCTGGACTTGATTAACTATTTCCTTTCCCATGTTAGGGAAGTTTTCAACTATAATCTCTTCAAATATTTTCTCAGACGCTTTCTTTTACTCTTCTTCTTCTGGGACCCCTATAATTCAAATATTGGTGCATTTAATGTTGTCCCAGGGGTCTCTGAGACTCTCCTCAATTCTTTTCATTATTTTTTTCTTTATTCTGCTCTGTGGTAGTTATTTCCACTATTTCACCTTCCAGGTCACTTATCCGTTCTTCTGCCTCAGTTAGTCTGCTATTGATTCCTTCTAGAGAATTTTAAATTTCATTTATTATGTTGTTCATCGTTTGTTTGCTCATTAGTTCTTGTAGGTCCTTATTAAACATTTCTTGTATTTTCCCCATTCTATTTCCAAGATTTTGGATCATCTTTGCTGTCATTACTCTGAATTCTTTTAAAGGAGACTGCCTATTTCCTCTTCATTTGTTTGGTCTGGTGGGTTTTTACCTTGCTCCTTCCTCTGCTGAATATTTCTCTGTCTTCTCATTTTGTTTAACTTACTGTGTTTGGGGTCTCCTTTTCTCAGGATGCCAGTTCGTAGTTCCCATGGTTTTTGGTGTCTGTCCCCAGTGAGTGAGGTTGGCTCAGTGGGTTGTGTAGGCTTCCTGGTGGAGGGGACTGGTGCCTGTGTTCTGGTGGGCAGGGCCACGTCCAGTGGTGTGTATTTGCATGTCTGTGAACTTAGTATGATTTTAGGCAGCCTCTCTGCTAGTGGGTGGGGTTTTGCTCCTGTCTTGCTAGTTGACTGGCATGGGGCATCCAGGACGGGAGTTGCTGGCTGTTGGGTGGAGCTGGGTCTTAGCACTGAGACAGAGATCTCTGGAAGAGGTCTCACCGATTGACATTACGTGGGGCCAGGAGGTCTCTGGTGGTCCAATATCCTGAACTCGTCTCTCCCACCTCAAAGACTCAGGCCTGACACCCGGCCAGAGCACCAAGCCCCTCTCAGCCACAGGGCTCAGAAGAAAAGGCAGAAAAAAAGAAAGAAAAAAAATTTTTAATAAAAAAATAGTAATAAAAAAAAGAAGAAGAGAGCAACCAAACCAGTAAACAAATCCACCACTGATAACAAGTGCTAAAAACTATCCTAAGGTAAACATAAAAATCAGAAACAAAATCAGTTGCAGACAGTAAACCCCAAGTCTACAGTTGCTCCCAACGTCCACCACCTCAATTTTGGGATGATTCGTTGTTATTTCAGGTATTCCACAGATGCAGCGTACTTCAAGTTGATTGTGGTGATTTAATCTGCTGCTCCTGAGGCTGTACAGAGAAATGTTCCTTTCTCTTTGTTTGCACAGCTTTTGGGGTTCAGCTTTGGTTTGGGGACCACCTCTGCATGTAGGTTGCCCTCAGGCATCTGTTCCCACCCAGACAGGACAGAGTTAAAGCAGCAGCTGATTAGGGGGCTCTGGCTCACTCATGCTGGGGGCAAGGGAGGGGTAAGGTAGTTATAATTGGAATGCGAGGCAAGCCTGCCTGCGGGCAGCAGGTACTCAAATGATGTTGCAACAGCCTGAGGCGCTCTGTGTGTTCCCCCAGGGAACTTGTCCCTGGATCACAAGTCCCTGGCAGAGGCATGTTTCACAAGTTCCAAGGGGGGTGTGGACAGTGACCTGTGCTTCACACAGGATTCTTGGTGGTTGCAGCAGTGTTAGCATTTCATGCAATCTCTGGTGTCCAAGCTGATAGCCGTGGCTTGCACCATCTCTGGAGCTTGTTTAGGTGCTGTTCTGCCTTCTGTGGGCAGACAGGGAAATAATCCCCTATCCTCACGCACCCTAAAACAATGGTCTCTCGCCTTTCAGGCAGGTCCAGACTTTTCCCCGGACTCTCTTCCAGCTAGCTCTGGAGCTCTAGCCCTCTTCAGGCTGTGTTCATGCAGACAACCCCCGTCCTCTCCCTGGGGTCTGACCTCCAAATCTCGAGACTCAGCTACCTGCCCCCACTTGCCCTGGCAGGTGAGCAGACAAACCTCTCAGGCTGATGAGTGCTGGTCGGCACCGATCCTCTGTACGGGAATCTCTCCGCTTTGCCCTTTGTACCCCTGTTGCTGTGCTCTGCTCCATGGCTCCGAAGCTTCCCTCCTGCCCGTCCCCCATCTCTGCCAGTGAAGGGGCTTCCTAGTGTGTGGAAACTTTTCTCCTTCACAGCTCCCTCCCAGAGGTGCAGGTCCTGTCCCTATTCTTTTGCCTCTGTTTTTTTCTTTTTTCTTTTGCCCTACCCAGGTACATGGGGATTTTCTTGCCTTTGGGGAAGTCTGAGGTCCTCTGCCAGCGTTCAATAGGTGTTCTATAGGAGCTGCTCCACATGTAGATGTATTTTTGATGTATTTGTGGGGAGGAAGGTGATCTCCACGTCTTATTCCTCCACCAACTTGAAAGTCCCCGTAACTGTGTCATTCTAAACCTTTATTAATGCCACAACTCTACAATATTGTCCTATACTCTTTGTAGTCTTAAACTCAGGATAAATATATAGGAATTAGTAAGTGATTCATCAGTTTTTCTCGAGAAATAGCTATGACCAGAGTTGTAGCTAGTTAGTTAGTTTCCCGGTTTAGCATGCTCTGCTAACTAAGCTCGATCCAGATTATACCTCTATAGCCCATGAGTTACACATGTTGCTTCATTCTAGGGTCTCATGATCTACATGGAAAGCCACTGCATGTGTATGTTTGCGTGTGTTAATGTGTTGCTGATCAAAACAGCTGAGAACGTTTAGCTGGATCAATAAAAATCCATCACTAGGAATAGAAAAGTCAATTTTAACTACTAATTATGGCCCAGCAGCTTCATTTTTGCACACAGAAAAAAAATTATTGAAATTGATGAAAGAAAAAATATGGTCTGTATAACAATTTAAAATCTGACACAGGATGAGAAATGTATGGAGGTTGGTTAATCACAAAACTATATACAAACAAAATAACAGCAATATAAAATACAGAGGCAACACTGGCTCTCTTGTACAGAGATTATGTGAGTGGGGACAAGAAAAGCCATTATTCTCTAGACTGCTCTTACTCTCCTCTACATTCATTGGTGACTACATCTCAGAACTTTATTCATCACAAATACATATATTTCCTATTACAATCATGATTCAGCACATATGAGAAGGATATATTACCTTTCATATATGTGGTTTCATATATTACCACAGGACAGGAAATTATTTTCAACATATAGATTATCCCAAGAACTTTTCATTTGCATGTTTTTGACATCATGATGGTTTTATTTTTGCCTTCAACGTTATAGGTTTGAGTGTGGTTTTTAGCGATTAGTGTGTAAGAATAGGGTTAGGGAGGGAGCAAGATTAATAATTAATTACACTGAGATTATTACCCATTAATCAATTCATTTAATACAGGTGGGGTTTAGAATTATTGATGCTTTGCTCTCTGATATTGTATGCAAAGAACCTGGTTTCTTGTCTAACCCATAGCAGCATGATATCAATGACTGTTAATTCCTTTTATTTCTACCTTCATGTGTATTTATAGGGTTGAAAGATTTCATTGGGCTTTGTTTTAAAAGGAAGTGGTTCAGCAACATTCTGCAGCATTTATTTCAAATTCTCATTCATTCTACAAATAATTATGGAATTGTTATTATGTGCCAGTTCTTATTACATTGGTGCAGTCTATATGGCTCAGCCTAGACAATTAAATGAGGCATTGCAATGTGGTATTGTGGACATTAACAGAGATAGGAAAGGGATTATGCCCACTTTAAAATAGTCTCAGAAGAGGGTTGGGGTCAGAGACCGTCAAGTTGGAGAGAAAAGACAGTATAAATACCTACAGAAAGGGAAGAAAGCATGGAACATTCAGGGAGCTGAAAGTGCTGAAAAGGATTCTAGGAACTAAATGGATTTTGTGAAAGTCACATTTCAACGGTATACATATAAAGATCAACCAAGATCCAAAACTGCCAAATATGAGAAATCTGGATTAGCTGTAAAAATATAATCTTCTACATGAAAAGAGGTTATGTGGTTTATTAAACTATGGGTAAACCTGTGCCATGTAAACATCCGGTTGTGACATAGCTAAATAAATGGTTTTTCGGGAAAGTAAATCTAAAACCTTACATTATCCATTTTTAGAAATTACTCTTCTTATTACAGGAGGTAATTGAAATATTACTTGTTAAATTACCCCATAATTTTTCCTTAATGAAAATAAAAAAAATAATAAAAATATTTCAAACTGATATATTATGTTCACATTAATTATTTTATAGTATTTCTTTACTAAATCAATTTATTCTTCACTGAACTGGTAATACCCTTCATACTAAATTTTTCTTGGTATAATTTAGTTTAAGTCAGTCTAATGCTAAATGATGCTTGTTAGCGGCTGAAGGGGCATATTGGATACTGAATAAGCTGAAAGGGATGCTGCCATTTTTTAGAATGCACATTAACAAAGAGTTTACAGGTCAAGAATACTTATGTTTGTGCATAGAAACAAAATGACCTCTTTAGAAGTATATTTGTTTAGATATAACTTTGTGATGTTTGATGTTTACTGAAAACACTGCCATGCAGAAAATCACAAAGATATTTTTAGCATAATTTCTTCAAAATCTTTTTCTTTGCACTTCTAGTATTTTCTGAAGAAAATAAAAGGCACATTAACTAACTTTCTAAGTAAGAAAAAATACCAGGTAAAGGAATCCATTTTCATATTAATTTGAAAGCTTACATTTGGGCCCACCAAACAATATGTAAGTCATGAGAGTTTCTGAGCATGATTGAAACAATCCTCTTTTTTCTTCTTTGGAAACAATCCTTTTTCATACTTTAACGTTTATATCTTGATGAAAAACTTCAAATTATTAAACTTCAAATTATTTTTCTTATTGGCATTTTTCCTTAATCTTATTATTTGGCTTACAGAAAATTCTAACCTCTTGCTTCTGTCTATTGCATCAAAATTGAAAAAGCAGAACAAAGAAAATCATTATGATTTGAGAATGGTTTTTCTTTCAGTAAATGGATTTCACCTCCAACAAATCAAAATGAAGAATGATGACTTTCTGGAACATTTAAAAGACTAAGTACCCACAGAGTAAAGTTAAAACCAGCAAAGTGGAGAATGGATAATATAATTTATGACACATATCCTAAAACACAGAAGATTTGCAATATAAGAGAAAAAAAGTCTAACCAATAGCTGACTGGCAAGGGTACAATATATGCCACAGAAAAACAAAAGGCAGTTATTTATGATTTCTCAAGTTGCTTATCTTGTAAGTCCAATGTGTTCATTAAGAATTAAATATTATTTCAATAATGCTGACTGGTAAAATTCAATGTAGCAAATATGAGTTGCCCCAGGTAAACCCACTGACTGGTGGCAGGTGAAATTAGATGATGGAAAGTAAGGTAAAATTTGTACTTAACTCAAAAAGCTTTTTTCTTTCTTTTAAATTCAAGTTATGAGTAAAGGCAGCCAAGATACCAGATTCTGCATTTAGTCCTCTGCCAAACCTTCAGCTAAAAGCAGTGAAGCTATGTTCAAAAGCACCATTGCCTCAGACCAGCATTATGGTCACCCTGTGTATTTGTGAGCAGGTTGGGAGGGGCACAGAAAAAAGGCAGAACCCAGCTAGCTCTCCCTCAGTTTAAAACATGAACAAACCCAGGATTTTTACAGCTAATGCGCTAGGCTCTAAAAATTAGTGTTCTGGAGAAGTCTACAAGTAATGTGCATGTAAAGGGAAAATGTAAATATAAACTGTCCATGACCTATATATGTCCCTTCCTTTTTTATAGCTGGACAAAAGACATTATCATTTGTGAGTATGACTTCCATAAAAATTTCTACCAAAACAATTATTAGTGTCAAAGCAAAAGTAACCATGACTTTTATGTGGACAAATAGGAAAAATTTTAACTCAGGCATTAAACTGGAATTTGAGAATCTGAAACAATTTGAGTTTACTTTTGAAATAATGTTAAGAAAAGCTCTGATGAATAGTGCAGTATGTTAGAAATAATAGTGGAATGAATAGGAACCCTAACGTTTAATCCTAACTCTAACACTTTCTGGATGTGCGAATTTGGGTTACCTAAACATTTTTGTGCAAGAAATCCATTATCTTCATTAACCCTAGAGAATGGTACATATTGAGCCATCAGAAAATGGTTGATTGAACGCTCTTTCTAAACAATACTGTTTGGCAAATGTAAACAAATTCATATTTTAAAAAGGTAAATATCAGCACTTAAAAGACAAAGTTTCAAATGGTGCTCTAGAAACAGTTTGCATTCAAACAATGAATGGACCGATGCATAATTACAGAAATATATAAATAATTTTTCATGTGATATTTCATATAAATTGCCTCTGGAAGCATTTACATTTGAGGAATAAAAATTTATTTTAAAATGTTTTGTTATATATTCACTAAGTCACTATAATTATCGAAAGCATGTTTCTATTTTGGGTAGTAATTACAGTGATGTGGTTTTTTTTAAACCAACATCAATAATGATGTAGATCAAAATGACTCAGAAATGTTATTACGTATTTCTGATGATCATTGGCAGGTCACAACAATCTGTTTAACATGGAAGGATATATATTTAGTTACCATAGAGAAATTATGTGTTAAAAGAGAAAAGGGTTACAATTATTACATTTAGTAGAATACAATTAAAAGCTTTTCTGTCTGAAATCAGCCTTCACTGTCTTCTAGAACAGCTTTAGATGGAGAAATAAATACTCACATAAAAATTTCTTTTTAATGGGAAGGGGTTGAGGGAGACTTTTTTCAATAGCAGAATAATACTTCCTAATAATGTAGCAATAATATACTTTCCTAAAGCATGCTAGGGGACTTCCCCGGCGGTCCAGTGGTTAAGAATCCAAGCTTCCACTGCAGTGGGCATGGGTTCATCCCTGGTGGGAGAACTGAGATCCCATATGCCTACACAGCATGCCTAAATAAATAAACAAATAAATAAATAAAAGCATGCTAGCCAGAGTAATTCAGCAATCTGAGAGAAAGGAATATTTACTTTATGTAAAACCGTGTAAGAAAATACGACTAGCTAAGCCATAAATAAAATACAGTGTTTCTATTGTAACATCTAAGGGTTACGTGAATCCCAAAATGCATTATACAATACGAATTCCAAACTACATTTAGAGAAAAACAAAAGGTAGAAATCTGAAAATGCTGCATTGTTAAAAGATAGAGTAAGTCTCCATTACTTGAAAAGTTTGAGCACAGATGAACATTCATGCTTTATTACAAAATTAGTTTATCAACACTGAGATCAGAATGCTGAATGAGCTGAACAAAAGTTCAAAAATCTTTGCAGACTAAAAGTTATCCAAAACTCTAGAAAGCTGTCTAAATTGGTGCACCTGGAGCTATAATGGTAGTTAAAATTCATGGAGAAATTTCTATGTGCCGGGTACTGTGTTAAGCAGGAAACTTTTGGAGGAAGTTCTGGATATTTCTTCTTTTTCAGAGATGAGGAAGCTGAAGTACCTTGGTAAAATGTATAACAGCTATGAAGTGGCAAATCTTGGACTCAAATCCTGACCTTAAGTGTGACACTATATTACCCCTGTATTGTACATATACTGATCTGCTTTTTAATGCTTGTTTACAATAAAAAGACAGCAATGCCCCTATTTCTAACTGAATGTAAATAAAGAAGACATTAGTTTGCATAGGCAGTTGACTGCATTTGAGAACATTTTTTAAAAAGACTGACTCAAAATTTTAAATGATATGGCATTAAAAAACTGTATATAATTAATTTAAATCAGTTAGTTATATTAATTATTTACAATTGCCAATTTTTGCCAAATTTCACTGATTGGTGTTAACAAATTGAATTATGAAAATTAAAAAGTATAAATTGAGTTATATTTAAGATATGAGAAACTACTGTAATGAACACGTTAGGTTGTTTGAAAGTGTCATCCATGCAAGCTTTAAAAAATGTTAAGAATTTACCTGTGGCTTAAAAGAAGCAAGTCAATAACTGGATGGAGAAAATTTTGTTCAGTTTGGTTTAGTTTCTTTGTCTTATATAGGAAGTGAACTACTATTATCACATTACTTGGTACAAGCCAAGGAAAAGGAAGTAAGTCTACTGCTGGAGAGTTTTAGGCTTTTTCCTGAGGAAGTTCATTGTTTCTAAATTATTTTTAATGGACATATTTATTCATTAATTACAGATTCACATGCAGTTGTAAGAAATAATGCAGTGTTCTCATGCATGTTTTTCCCAGCTTCCTCCAATCATAACATTTTGCAAAACCTTAGTATAATACCACAACCAGGATGTTGACATTGATACAATCCACTAATCTTACTCAGATTTCCCCAGGTGAATTTGTAATCATGTGCAGTGCATGTATTAAGTTATATACAATTTTATCATCTGTGTAGGTTGATGTATCTACCACCACAGTCAAGATACTGAACAGTTCCCACACCACAAGGAGAATCCCTGTGTTGCCATTTTACAACCGTGCCCAGCCCATCTCCTTCCCTCCCAAATCCCGGGCATCTACCAGACTATTCTCCATTTCTAAAAATCTGTCATTCAAACGTTGTAGAAATGGAATCACAACATGTAATCTTGGGATTGGCGTTTTTTCACTCAGCATAATTCCCTGAAGATTCATTTGATTTGTTACACATGTATCACCAGTGTGTTCCTTTTCATTGCTCACCAGTATTCCATGGTATGGATATACCACAGTTGGACCATTCACCCATTGAAAGACATCTGGGCTGTTTCCAGGTTTGGGCATTACTAATAACGCTGTTATGAATAATTATATACAAGTTGTTGTGTGAACATAAATTTTAATCTCTCTGGAATAAATAGTAGTGCAAATGCTGGGTCATGTGGTTGCTAGATATTTAGTTTTTTATGAAACTGTCAAACTGTTTTTCAGGGTGGATTTACCATTTTACACTCCCACCAACAACATAGGGTGCTCCAATTTCTCCATATCCTCACTAGCATTTGGTGTTGTGTTTTGTTTTGTTTTTTAATTTTAGCCATTCTGATAAGTATGTAGTGATATAACTTTGTAGTTTGAATTTGCATTTCCCTAATGGCTAATAATGTCAAATATATTTTCATATGGTTATTTGCTATCTGTATATTTGCTTTAGTGTAATAACTGTTCATATCTTTTGTCCATTTTCTAATTGAATTATTTATACCTTTTAGTGATGAATTTGAGATTTCTTTATATAATATAGACACAAGTCTTTCAACAGATATACGGTTTGCAAGTATTTTCTTTCAGTCTGAAGCTTGTCTTCTATCCTCTTCAGGTGGGCTTTCCAGAACAGTTTTAAATTTTGATGAGATTCAACTTATCAATTTTTCCTTTAATGGATTGTGCTTCTGTGTGATATCTAAGAACTCTTCCATAGTCCAAGATCCTGAAGATTTTTCTAAGTTTCTTTTTGTAAAATTTTATAGTTTTACATTTTCATTTAAGTCTATGATCCATCTTGAATTAATTTTTATATCATATAGGTTAAGGTCAAAGTTAATTTTTTGCTTCTGAATACCCAATTGCTCCAGTACCATTTGTTGAAAAGGCTATATTTTCCCTTTGAGTTGCATTTGCACTTTGTCAAAAATCACTTGAACATATTTGTATGGGCCTATTTTTGAATCCTGTATTCTGTTTCATTGATCTCTGTTTCTACCCTTCTACCAATATCACACTGTATAACCCTTAACATTTAGTAGAGTAATTCTTCCCACTTTATTCTTCTTTTCAATATGCTTTTAGCTATACTAGGTCCAGTGCCTTTCCATGTAAAATTTTAAGTGAGTTTATCTACATCTAAAAAAAAAAACAAAAAACAAGAAACAAAAAACTGGGGGATTTTTATAGGAATTGTGTTAAACCCAAATATCAATTTGGAGAATTGCTATTTTTACTGTGTTGAGTCTTCTAATCCACAAACATGGTACATCTCTTAATTTATTTAGGTCTTCTTTGATTTCTTTCATCAGCATTTTGTAGATTTCAGCATACAAGTCTTGCACATGTTTCATTAGATTTAGATCTCAGAATTTCATATATTTTGGATATAATATAAATGGTATCGTATTTCTAATTTTGGTATCTGTGTGTTCATCACTACTATATATAAATACAATTAATTTGGCATGCTTATCTTGTATCCTGTGACCATGCTGAACTCACTTATTCTAAGATATTTTTTGGTAGAGTCCTCAGGATTTTCTATGTAGACAATTATGTCATCTGTGAATAGATATAGCTTTATGTATTTATTTCTAATCTGCATGCTTTTAATTTCTTTTTCTTACCATATTACAATTTCTAGGACTTCCAGTACTACATTGAATAAGAGTGGTGAGAGGGAACAGCCTTGCCTTGTTTCTAAAGTTAAAGAAGGAAGCCTTCAGTCTTTTACCATTAAGTACATTAAGTATGTTAACTATAGGGTTCTGTTTTTGGTTTTTTCGTTTGCTTGTTTTGTTTTTTGGGGTGTTTTTTGTAGGAGCTCTTAATCAAGCTTAGGTAGTTCTCCCTTATTCCTAATTCACTATTTTTTTTATCATGAATGGAGGTCAGGTATTGTCAAGCTTTTTTCTGTGATAACATGATCATGTGATTTTTTTTCCCTTTAGCTTGTTGATATGGTGAACTAGATGGATTGACTTTTCCAAAGTTGAACCAGCATTATATACCTGGAAAAAAATCCCACTTGGTCATGGTGTATAATTATCTGTATACATTGTTGAATTCTGCCTACTAACATTCTGTTGAAGATTTTTGTGTCTAAGTTCATAAGAGATATTGGTCAGTAGGTTCATATTTTTGTCCTGCCATTCTCTGGTTTTGGTATCCAGATAATACTGGCCTCATAAAAAATAAGCTGGGAAGTGTACCCCCCTCTTCCATTTTCTGAAACAACTTGTATAAAACTGGTGTAATTCTTTACATGTTTAGTAGAATTCTCCAGTTAATCCATATGGGCCTGAAGATTTCTTTTACAGAAGCTTTTAAACTATGAATTCAATTTATTTTATGGTTATAAGTCTATTTAAATTATCAATTTCATCTTCATTGAGTTTTGTCAATTTGAGATTTTTGAGAAATTGGTTCATTTGTTCTAAGTCATCAAATTTATGAGTAAAGTTGTCCATAGTATTCCCTGATTATCTTCTTAAGGGCTGCACAATCTGTAACAATTATTCCCTATTTTATTCTTTATATTTGTTAGCATGTTTTCTTTCTTTTTATTAATGTCAGTCTTGCTAAGCGTTTATCAACCTTACTGATTTTCTTAAGAAGCAGGTTTTGTTTCATTTATTTTTCTCTACTGTGTTCCTATTTTCAATTCCATTGAAATATGCTCTTTATTATTTCCTTCTTTCATCTTGTTTTAGGTTTACTTTGCTCTTCTTTTTCTAGTTTCTTGAGATAGAAACTTAGGATATTGATTTTAGACTTTTATTCCCTACTAATATGTATTCAGTGGTATGACTTTCTATTCATCATTGCTTTAGCTGATTCCACAAATTTTAATATGCTGCTTTTTTGTTTATATCCATACCTGTATATTTTCTTATTTCCTTTTTGACTTCCTTTTCGACCCATGGATTCTTTAGAAGTACGCTGTTTAATTTCCATGTGTTTACAGATTTTCTTGTTGTCATTATGTTATTGCTATTTAATTTGATTTCATTATGGAAAGAAGACATATTCTGTATGATTTCAACTCTGTTAAATTTTTGAGGTTTGTTTTCTAGCACAGGACATAGTTTATCTCAGTGAATGTTCCACGGATACTTGAAAAAATTCTGTACTCTACTGTTGTTGGGTGGAGTCTTCTTCATATGCCATTTAGATCCCATTGGTTGACGGTATTAATAAAATACTCTATATCATTGCTGACTTTTCTGTCTAGTGTTTCTATCAGTTGCTGAGAGTGGGTGTTGAAGTCTCTAGTTATAATTGCATATTTATCTACTTCTCCTTTCAGCTCTACGAGATTTTATTTCCTGTCTATTGAGACTCTGTTTCTTAATATATAAAAATTTAGAATCATTAATTCTTGTGGATTAATCATTTCATCATTATGCAATATCTATCTTTTTGTCTCTAGTAATTTTATTCTCTGTGAAATCTACTTTTTCAGGTATTAATATAGCTATTCCTAATTTTTTATTAATGTTTGTATGGTGTATCTTTAGGCATCCTTTTACCTTCATCTATTTTGCCTTTAAGTCAAAAGTGACTTTCCTGTAAGCAATAATATGTAGGTAATGTTTTTATTATTTTCTCTGCAATTTCTGCATTTTTATTGGTAGGTTTAAGATATTTATATAAGGTAATTGTTATATGTTAATACTTACATCTGCCATCTTATTATATATTTTCTATTTGGTTCTTCTTTTTATTCTGTTCCTTTGTTCTTGCCTGCCTTCTGGCAATTAAACAATTTTGGGAGCCCATCTTGATTTATTTATAGTGTTTGAGTATATTTTTGCATAATTTTTAGAGACGCTGCTCTGTATATTTTACATATAGAAATAGATGATATAGATATAGATATCAATGATAGATATAGAAATAGAAATATAGATAAATAGCTGTGTAACTTATAGTCTACTGAGATCAACATTTACGACATCAGATGAAGTGTGGAAACCTCACCTCCATTTAGGTCTCTTTTCCTTCCCCCAGTTTTAAATATAATTGTCTTGAGTATCAGATGATCACATAACTTTTGTTTTAATGATAAATATAATTGACAAAGCTCAGGAGGAAAAAGATAGCCTTATGTTTGTACCTCTATTTCTGCTCTTTCTGTTGTTCCTTCTTCCATCCAGATGCTACAAGGTTCCTTCTTTTTATCATTTCCTTTCTGTAAAATAACTTCCTTTAGGCAATCTTTAAGGGAAAATACTCTAGTAAGAGATCTTTAATTTTCTTTCACCTGAGAATGTTTTTATTTCCCCTTTATTATTTATTCCCCATGAGTATAGACTTGATGGATATAGAATTAGTGGTTAACAGTTCTTTCCTTTTAGCATTTGTAGAATATTATGCCACTTCCTTCTCGTCTCCATGGTTTCAGATAAGAAATCTGCTGCCAATTGATTTAGGATTCCCTACAGGTAATGCTATTTCTCCCTGATTCCTTTTAAGTTTTTTGAAAATTTATCTTTAGTTTTAAAGTTTTAATTAAGATATTTCTTGCCATGTGCTTCCTCAGGTTTATCTGTTTGGGGTTCACTCAGCTTATCATATCTGTAGGTTTATGTCTTTCACCAAATTTGGGGAGTTTTAGCCATTATTTCTTTGAATTCTCTTTCAGCCCCACTTTCTCTCGCCTCCTTCTGGGAGCCTGACAATATGAATGCTGGATCATTTGCTCTCATGCCACAGGACCCTGCCTCTGTCTTTTTTTTTTTTTTTTCCTCAGTCTATTTTCTCTCTGTTGTTTAGAATTGATAAGTTCTATTATTCTGTCTTCAAATTTACTAACTTACCTTCTTTTATCTCCACCCTACTATTAAACCCATCCAGTGAGTTTTTAATTTCTCTTACCATATTTTTGTTAAGGTTCCATTTGGGTCCTTTTTATAATTTCTATTTCTTTAGTAATATTTTATATTTTTTGCTTCAGGAGAATTTGCAATTGGTTATTAAAGCATTTTTATAATGTTGCATACAATACGTGTCAAATAATGCCAACATCTCATTCATCTTAACGTTGACATCAGTTGATTGTCTTTCCTCATTCAAGTTGTGATTTTCTTGGTCTTTGGTATGATGAATGGATTTTTATTGTATCCTGAACATTCATCTGTTATTTAGGAGACTCTGCATCCTATTTAAATCTTTTATTTTAGCAGGTAGTCACCTTGTTTAGTTTTAGCACTTGTATTTTAGTTTAATTTTATAGGCTGTGGTTCTATAGCAGTTTAATTTTCAGGACCTTAGTGGTATTATTTTGGTTTTCTTCTGTATAGTCAACTTTTCTGGGGCTCCCACTGGTCCCTGCTGTCGGTGTTTGAGTATTTCTGGGTGTCTCCCCATGGTGGAGGAGTCCAGTAGGATCCTCCTACCTGTGCTTGTCTGCTCTAATATCTTGATCTGTGGGGACAAAGAGGCTTCCCATACCATGTCACTTGCTGTGACTGGGTCTCTTTTTCTGGTTCTACCCACCTACCCTGATGTCTCTGGGTCAGGGAGGAAAGTATCATCCCAGAAGAGAAAGAAGCTTCCCAGACGAGACTACCTGCTGTAGCTGAGTCTCTCTTACTGGTTCTGCCTACCAGCTTCAGTATCTTTTGGTGGAAAGATAAGTCTTAGAGCCAGCAGGGAAGGAGACTCTCCTGGATGTTTTTTTCTGGCAGGAGTCCCAGTTGATTCTCCTTTCTGGTGGTGTCATGCTCCGCTAGTGTCATCAGAGGGACTCCCATTGAATCGGGGGTAAATGAGCCTACTTAGGCTGCCTTCACATGCTATATTGGGGGTCTAGAAATGTCAGGTCTGAGCAGGCTTCCTCTTTTGGGTGGAAGGATGCAAGATATTCTGCTGCTGTACCATTTCTCTCTCCTGAGGTCTCAAGACAACTCGCCTTCTTAGCATTTTTTAGAGTTATGTTTTGATTGTTTCCTGTGCTTTATACTTGTGCTTTGCAGGGAGGAGCAAGGAAAATGGGTCTATACTATTTTGTCCCAACTAGAAGTAATGACACAATTATATTTTGAAAAATTCATCCACAGTGTGGTGCAGGCAAATGCTGGAATATAGCTCTGAATGAGAGCATCTGCTTTCTCAGAGAGGAACTATGCCCAGCCAGCTAGCAGGATCCTTCCCAGTTCATATACTCTCTACTCGATAGAAGGCTACCTTACAGCTCAGCTTCCCCAGGGGAGTGAAGCATCAAGAAACTGCTCACAGTAGCTCCTCCTTACCTCTTTTCTAGAACACATGGTCCATTCTAAATAATCTATGAAAAAATGGAAATCTACTTCCAGTCAACAACAGAGGCTGGGAATTATTTTAAAACCATTTTTTCTCTCTCCTTAATATGACATCATTGATTCAATACATGGATCAAAATGTGAGTCATTATAATAAATGTTAATCCAGATTGAATTATTATCCAGCCACTTATTATAGTTTTTAATCTTACCCCCCCAAAAAACACAATTTTTGCTATTGTTTGTGCTTGCAGCTCTACTCAAATAGGGAATAAATCAATGGATCTAATACTACATCTGATGAATGGTCAACATTTATTTTGATTGATACCAATACATACGCTTTGCAATAAGCTACTCCAAGTTGTACATGTACATATTCTTGAAATAGGTATACTTCCCTACCCTCTATCAACTATGCATGCAAGATAAGTAAATGTGGCAAAGTGAATACGGAAGTCTGTGGTCTGTTGGGTCACTGATATATAAATCAGAGTCAGGGCTCTGAATGGTATCCAGTTGGAGAATACTGATGACAATAGCAGAGGAAATGGTTTTCTGGGGACCAGGAAGAAAAATGCTATATCCGTAGGGTCTATAATTAATTGTACTGAAAGGCAGCTATGCTATTGTATCCTGGCATGCAGCTGTATATGCTTCCTTTAGGAATCCAAGAAAGAAAGATGACTTCTAGAGATTTTTTAAAAAAGCAAGTTGGAGGGACAGGCACTACAAAACTCAGCATCTGTTGAGCTCTATGCCCCACATCGTCAACATTAAGTCTCTATCTGTGTCTTAGGCAGCTCTGGCTGCCATAACAAAATACCACAGACAGGGTGGATTAAACAATAGACATTTATATTCTCACAGTCTGGAAGCTGGAAGTCTAAAATCAGAGTGCCAGCATGATTGGTTTCTGGTGAAGATTCTTCCTATCTTGTATACAGCCACATTCTCACTGTGTCTTCACATAGCAGAGAGAGATAGAGAGCAAGCTCTTATCTCTCATGTCTCTTCTTATAAGAGCACTAATCCCATCATGAAGGACCCACCCTCATGACCTCCTCTGAACCTAGTTACAGTCAGCCCTCTGTACTCACAGGTTCCACATCTGCAGATTCAACCAACCACAAATCAAAAATATTAAAAAAAAAAAAAAAAAAAAACTCCAGAAAGTTCCAAAAATCAAAACTTGAATTTGCACCAGCAACTATTTACATAGCATTGACATTGTATTAGGTATTATAAGTAATCTAGTGATGATTTAAAGTTGCAGAATACAAGGTTAATATGAAAAAGTCAACTGCTGTCCTATAAACCAGCAGTGAACAAGTGGAATTTTAAATTAAAAAAACACAATGCCATTTATATTCACATCCCCCAAAATGAACTACTTAGTCATAAATATAATGAATTATATACTAAATTTATATGAAGAAAACTACAAAACTGATGAGTAAAATAAAAGAAGAACTACATAAGTGGAGGGATATTCCATGTTCATAGACAGGAAGACTCAATGTTGTCAAGAGGTCAGTTCTTCTCAAATTGATCTATAAATTGAATGCAATCCCAATCAAAATCTCAGCACTTTACTTTACGGATATTGACAAACTGATTCTAAAGTTTATATAGAGAGGCAAAAGACTCAGAGTAGCCAATACAATATTGAAGGAGAAAAATAAAGTTGGAAGACTAACACTACCTGACTTCTATACTTACTATAATGCTACAGTAATCAAGACAGTATGGTGTTGGTGAAAGAACAAATAGATTAGTGGAAGAGAAAAGAGGACCCAGAAATAGACCCACATAAATATAGTCAGCTGATGTTAGACAAAGGAGCAAAGGCAATAGAATGGAGCAAAGATAGTCTCTTCAACAAATGATGCTGGGACATACGCATGCAAAAAAAAAAAAAAATCTAGACACAGACCTCACACTCCTCACAAGAATTAATTCAAAATGGATCACAGACCTAAATGTAAAATGCAAAACTATAAAATTCCTAGAAGATAACATAGGAGGAAACCTAGATGACCTTGGAGATGCCAATGCCTTTTTACACACCACACCAAAGAAGATACATCAGATGGCAAATAAGCATATGAAAAGATGCTCTGCATCTTATGTGTGCCATCAGGGAAATGCAAATCGAAACAATGAGATACCACTGCACACCTATTAGAATGGCCAAAATCTGAAACACAGACAACACCAAACGCTGGCAAGGGTACAGAGCAACAGGAACTCTCATACATTGCTAATAGGAATGCAAATTGGTACAGTCAGTTTGAAAGATAGCTTGGTGTCTTCTTACAAAACTAAACATACTCTTAGCATGGGATCCAGCAATCAAGCTTTTTGGTATTAACCCAAAGGAGTTGAACTTATGTCCCCACAGAAACCTGCACAAGGGTATTTATAGCAGCTGTAGTCATAATTGCCAAAACTTGGATGCAACCAAGATGTCCTTCAGTAAGTAAATGGATAAATAAACTGTGGTACATACAGACCATGAAATACTATTTAGTGCTAAAAAAAAGAGCTATGAAGGCATGAAAAGACATGGAGGAAATTTGAATTCACATTACTAAGAAGGAAGCCAAACTGAGAAGGGTATATACTGTATAATTCCAACTATAAGGCATTCTGGAAAAGCCAAAACTATTGAGACAGTAAAAATATCAGTGGTTACCAGGGGTTGGAGATGGTGGTGAGGTATGAATCTGCAGAGAACAGAGAATTTTTAGGACAATGAAAATACTTTATAGGATATCATAATGATGGATAAATCTCATTATGTATTTGTCCAAACCCATAGATTGTACAACACCAAGAGTGATTACAATGCAAATATGGACTTTGGGTGAATATAATGTGTCAATGTAGGTTTGTCAACTGTAACAAATGTACCACTCTGGTGAGGGATGTTGACAATGGGGGAGGCTATACATGTGTGAGGGCAGGGCACATATGAGAAATCTCTGTTTCTTCTCCTCACTTTTGCTGTGACCCAAATACTGCTCTTAAAAATAACACTGAATAATAATAATTTTTAAGGATGTCAAATATTATTTAAAATAATAATTTAAAAGATTTCAAAGAATCTGGAGAGCACACCCTCTCACCCCTTTGAGGGAATAATGCTGCTGTCTCTACTTTTGTAGCATTCCCTCCTTAACTCCCAAAAGAATTGGACCTCTAAGGAGAGAATACCAGGAGTTCTCACGGATAAGCTGGAGGCTGTTATTTCAAAGATGGTCTTGGTTCCTGCCCCTCGAATCACAGACTCCAAGTAACCTTCTGTTTTACCTCTATGAATGTCTCTGATTACAGCAGAAAATTATTGGAATCATAAAATTGTTGGAAAGGGAAAAAAGTAACCATTAGCCACTACTATTTTCTGTCTTATTTTTAAAGTAATATTATAGCTCATTCTATCAATATCTTAAAAAACAGTGCTACATCAGTATTCAAATAAATAATATGTTTTAGATTATCTAAGAAACACGTTCATGGTACCAACAAACTGATTCTAAAGTTTATGTAGTGAGGCAAAAGACTCAGAATAGCCAACACAATATTAAAGGAGAAGAACAAAAAGCTTTGCATGATGTAGTGAATCCATCAAAGGGAAAGGCAAGTTCAATGGTAGCCCGTGCTACTCTGCATTTGGTGTGGAGGTTCCTCGTCACTGATGTGATATGAGGAAACAGTAATAGAACTTGATTTGTGGATCACAGGTTAACTTGGAAATCTATCAATTTACAATGCTATCTGTTAATATGTTAATTCTCAATACTAATCTTATTTATAAAAGACACACTTTATCCACCTATGTAGAGAAACAGCTGAAAATTTAACTTGAGACCTAAGCTTGGCACAAAACTAGAGAACAGTGAAAACTGAAACTAATGGCCTCATTCTTACCCTCTCTCATGAAAGAAAAACGACTTTCTCAAACAAATGAGACCAGAAAGTGAGAAATCATGACTTGTTGCTTAATGCTTCTCAGGGGTGTTATTCTAAATTCTGTAGACCTGTGGTTACCAGGGGTTGGAGGTGGTGGTGAGGTATGAATCTGCAGAGAACAATCTATGGGTTTGGACAAATACATAATGAGATTTATTCATCATTATGATATCCTATAAAGTATTTTCATTGCCCTAAAAATTCTCTCCGCAGAAGGAATGCAGAAACTCTTTTGAATTTTCAATCAAATCCTCTGTAGCAATTCTAATGAAGCCCCACTGAGTCCTTAGTCCAAGCCAAGATTTTGAATTTGGATCTGAAAGTAGCTCTAAAATATTTTCTTTACGTTATTTTCTTTGCAGAAGAAGACAATGTTGAGGTTCCTAATGCAGCAGATGGTTGCTGGAAGATATGAATGTGTTATGAGTAAATTAATTTGTTCTATTATAAAAACTGAATTTAAGGTGTGTTTTCTATATTCTTAAAGAGTATTAATCAATGGAATTCATCTTACTAAAATATGAGATTTAATACAGAAATTCTATTTGTATTTATAACCATGAAGTGACTGAAATCATGGGAAATTAGAGAAAACTGTAAGTTTTATATCATAGGAGTATACAATAAACCATGGCATGAAAAAGTTTAATAGGGTGTTAAAAGGAGATTTGCAAATTTCTCTGTCTAGCACTTAAGGGTCTACACATTTTCTTACCCAGCAGCAACCTTTTATGTCATACGGGAACCCTTGCTTTTCCCATTACAAAAAAAGCTCATACACGTGTCTGTACCTTTGTCAAAGTTGTTTCTGTCTGAGTTTCCACTGTCTACATATCTGTATTCTACCCTGGAATGAAGTAGTTAAAATGTATTAATTTTAACAGATAAAATATTTAAATTTTAATTACAAAATTTATTTTTAATTAATTTTTTGAAAAATTAAAGATTTTTAGTTCTACAACAAGAAAGTTCAGTTCTGACCTGCCTATTATTCTTAGGTTCCACCCTGATCTACCATCAGTAGGAGTCAGAAAAAAGCAAGGCATGCCTGGCCAGAGGAAGAAGTAAGCCTGCCAAGCTGCACAGCCAGGGAGATCAGCTCAGTGCTTTGTGACCGCCTGGAGGGGTGGGATAGGGAGGGTGGGAGGGTGGGAGACGCAAGAGGGAAGAGATATGGGAACATATGTATATGTATAACTGATTCACTTTGTTATGAAGCAGAAACTAACATACCATTGTAAAGCAATTATATTCCAATAAAGATGTAAAAAAAAAAAAAAAAGTAAGTCTGCCACCTGTTTGCAAGAGGGACTGAAGAAACTATTCCTAAAGAAAAGAGACATTTTTAGCAGAAGTTTGTTGAATAATAGTCTTGATGGCTATATGCTAAGAGGCGAGACTAAGTGCTAGTGTTAGTTCTTACCTGAGCTCCCTGTGAACTTACATCTTGGATTTTGAAAATGGGCTGTGACTAAAAGCTGATTCCTTAAAAAGAATTGTGGGCTATTTGGAATCTTTAAAAAGCATAATACACAGAATGAGAGTAAAAGCAATCTCTCAACTGTGCCAGAGAGCTCTGTCTAGTTTTGGCTCCCTGAGGGCATATTGCACTAGTGGTGAGACAGTATAAGTGGCAGCAGTGACATTTTTGGGTGGTAGCACCCAGTGAACATGACACGACAGATGAAGCACCACCTGGAAGAAACCCTACCAGAACCTCGAAAATGAGCTAGCTGCAGACTGGCCCACGAATACATATAAGACAGTCCCTGGGGACTTGGCAATTCTTGATGGGACTTGTATGGTGTTGGGACCTATATTAATATGCAAGGCAAGAACTAGGAAAACAAGGTTTACATATTTCCTCATCAGAAAGAGAAGGTGACACCTGCTATGCCTAACACAAAAGATTCTTGAGAATAACATGATATATCATATTTGAAAGTCACTTACAATAGAAAATCCCCAAAGCTACACACAGCAGTTACACAGCAAATAGGAAAAAAGAAAGGAAGGAAAGGACAGAGGAGGAAAGAAAGAAGTGAAACATATTTATTCGGATGGTTGTTATTAAACTTTCCAGAACTTAGTCAAATTCCCCATGAAGTTTTCCTAGTGATGCTAGTCCACACTGGCCATGTTTTCTTTAACCTTTTTAAAAATTGGTGTATGTGTGTATCCCTCAGTTAGCACCTTAAGTATAATAGTTCTTGATTCAAATAATCTGGACAATAGAATTTATCATATCTGGGCAAATAGTATCTAACTCTCTGTGTTTTTCATTTTAGAGCTTTAATCATTAGCAGTGCCTAGTAAATAGCTATAACCAATTCTCAATCCCTAACCCACACAATCATGGGATGAAGTCCATGGGATAGATAGCAAAAAGACTACTGAAGTTGGAATGAGAAAAATCAATTTTCAAATCTCAGTGTCGACATTTAGTAAATATGTAACTTTGGCCACGCAACTTAACTTCTCTGAGCCATTTCTTATCTGAAAATAAGGAACATGTACTGAACTGAAATTTTTTGCTGATTAAATACCTATTAAAAGGATGCATTATATATAAGAAATAATATACGTTAGGTAAATGTGAATTTAACAAAATTTTTAACTGTTATTCTTTAACTAGTAGGTAAATCAAATATGTTCCAAAAGACAAAGATAATACTATCAGAATATGGCACACCCCCAATTGAAAATTTATCCTGCAATAATGTATTTTAAAATTGGATCTCTGCAAACACAGTGAAAGCAGGGTCTGCCTACATATGATACACGAATATGTCTCATTCATGAACTGTTTGATGTGTATGAGTTTTGTGTCCTCAAATAAATCATGAGCTTACTGTGGGCAGCAGTCATATCTTATATTTTCATGTATCATTTGATAAACAGCATAGTACTGGGAACAGAAGATTTTCAATATTGTAAATTGATTTGTTGATGGATACAAAACAGCTATCTAGTAATAGACAGATTGGAACTCATAAGCACTAAACTCTGTAATTAGAAGAACATCAAGCTTATATTTAATTTTCTTAATTTTCTTTATTACATTGTCATTTGTCCTTTTCTCCTTTAATGTGAACATAGACTAAAAATTAAACCAGGGTTACCATGTGATAAAATAATGATCAATGACATATGTCGCTCTAAATAGAGGGAAAATAATGTAGTCTCATATCTATTTAAAAGGGAAAAAGTTCAAAACAGTCACAATATGTATATCTGTGTCTGTCTGTCTGTGTATATATATAATTTTTTATTTAATCCTAAATAGCATGTCTCTTTAAAACTAAAACTTAGAAAAGTTTAGCTCTCTGTGTTCTCCAGGATTAAAGACCATTGCAAAGATGATCTCTCTAAAGATTAGAATTAGGGTTAGTGTTTGGGTTGGGGAATGGGTCAGGCTGAAATGTGAATTTCCTCTGTCCACACTTAACAGTGATACTTTATTTCCCAACTTATCACATTCTAGCTCCTCTAGTGTTATATAATTCTCCAAGAAAAAAGAATACAATCTCTTGCTGTAGTGCAACATGCCCAAGTCCCTCTCTAAAAGAGTCCCTTACTAATCAAAATAAAAAGGTTTTTTTCCTCATTGATTTTAGAACTCCACCTCAGGCATTTAATTTGAACATGGCACAACCATATTCCTTTAACTATTGTTTAACTGTTAAATTCTTGACTCAAGAACACAGACTAAAATCTCATCCTGCTTTAGGCAGCTTCTGCTTCCATTCCTCACCCTACCTAACCAGATGTATTTATTTACACTATTGCTTTCTCCCCCAGTAAGTAGGTCATTTCTCTGAGCCCTATCATCATTGTGTTCATCTGCATATCTGGATCTTCTCCAGATGTCCCTTCAAACTGATCTTTTTCTTTTCAACTTTCTAAATTACATATTTTCTTAAAAATTTAAATGCAAATTATGATGCTGGCTATGCTCTTATCTCATTCCAACAGAAACTGCCCAGACGACAGTGCCTGTTATAGGGAGAGCCCTAGGGAGAGTGCGAATTTGATGTACCATGGCTCCTGACCCAGGGGTTGGCTAGTGACCTATGACATGACCTGATGTGCAAATAAACGGGGATAATCAGAAGTTCATTCTCCGGAATTAGAATTAAAAAACAGAAGTAGGTGGCTCATAGAAGCTGGAAATTAAAGAATGTAAATCTCAGAAGCAAAAGATTGAGGCTTTTACAGGCAAAAACTTATGAAGAAAGTATAAGCAAGGAGAAGCTCAGCTGCAAAGAACAAACAAAACAAAACTCAAACAAACAGGGAGAAGGAATAGTCTGGTGGAAATATACTCAAGTATAGGGGCGCTAAAAGGAACAGAGCGATATGAATGTAGATCACTGGAGTTAACAGCCAAGAAAGGCTTCTAATAAGACTCCTAGCTCTGTGTGTCCTGGCTCTGGATTTGTGCTTCCCTTGAGGGCTTGCACATTTATGTGAATAAGTACTGCTCACCAACCTTTAATTCATTACCTTATCTTTACCTCCAGATTATAAGCATCTTGAGCTCTGAGGTCCTGTCTTAACTCTCTCTCTCTTCTCTTTCATCCAAACACCTAGCACTAAACAATATTTGACACTTAGTAAATGCTCACTGACTATTTCAAAACAACTTTGAGACTCTATAAATTAATCTTTATCCAGAAATACACAAGGTAATGATTCCAAGTCTTGTTATTTCACTTTATAAAGTGACAAGGAGTGCAATTTAACTTCTAACAGGTTTATTTCCTCCTTTTTGTCATTATCATTAAGACTTGACAATAATAACTCCAAGTATAGTGGGAGCCAAGTAACAGAAGAGTTTAATCCATAGGTATTTGAGTTTGATAAATGGCAAGAACCTGTCAAAACTTGTTTATACAAAGAAAAATAAATGCTCTCCCTCAGATGTGAGAAGCAGGAGAAGAAAACGATACCCTTCACTTATTGTCTCTTCTCACCACTTACTCTTTCAAATGAAAGAATGATAAATACAAGGTCAGATATTTTTAATGAAAAAACATTATAATAATTAATATAAAATCAGTCAAATGTGCTGGTTACAGGAAAATTTCTTGGTGGTTCGAACTCTGTAGAGATGGATAAAAACAGAGGTAGTAATCCTCTTGAAATTTGAAGATGGTTATTAAGTTACCATTCAGCCTCCTCTTCTTTCAACTAAGTATGACTAGTTTCAGAAGAGTCTAGACAGGTCACATTTTTCATCCCTGTAATCACTGTGGTCGGTCTTTTCTGAACCAACCAATTTCTCCACATCCTTCTCAGGTAATTTTCATGACTTTACAACGGCTTATGTTTAATGGCAGAGCAAGCCAAAAGAATCAAAGATTTATTTGGCCCTTGTTGGCTTGTATTACAACAGTGACAGAATGTTCTGGCTTACAGACAAGGAGGAAGCAATAAATATAGCATGTCTGACCTTCAGGAAAGTTTTTGACTCTATTAGGAATACCATTTTATTCAGCAAGTCAGAAAACTAATCATTTTCATTACATAATGGATGGGGACTCATGAGGCCTCAGCCTTTCACTTCTAATCCTTGTAATCCTGAACCAAATAGAGTGGTCCCTGGTACCTATTTCTAAATCTTTGGGGAGAGTCTGACTGATGTCCTTTTTGGTGTTCTCTTGAAGTACAACCTCTTAGGTCCTGGGCTCTTCTCACTTATCTGTGGATGAACCAGATGCACTTCTCCATATTGAACTTTTCTGCTACTCTTCCTTATACTAAAATAATACTATTATAGGTTTCACATGAATTTTACCTACAGGAATGGGGGTTGGGAGGGAAGATGGAGAAATAGAGAATAAAACAAATAGGGAAATTTCAAAACCACAAAGATAAGTTCTTAGTATCCCTGGAAGTTAACTCAACAACTTAAAATCTGAATTTGATTATCATAAATTTTAGTCATTATCTTGACCTGCACCTAAAACAGTCCCTTTGGGTGTCATTGACATTCACATGTTTCTACAAAGAAGCAACATAGGTGAGGTATTGAATAACAACTTAGTACACCAAGGTTAATGTTGATTTTGAATTTGTGAACATTGGGCAAGATATTCAATTTTCTAGGCTTCATTCAAACAACATATATTGAATACTCAGTATACCACATAGCTTCCTAAGACCTTGACCTCCTGTACTTTACAAAACAAAGAAATTGATTTAATGACTCCAAAATGCCTTCCATCTTTAAAAGTGTATTCTTTCTGATATTATTGATATTTGAGGCCAAAGAAGTTGTGCTTGGTTACACCTTGACATCCTTATTTCTTTTCTGAGTATTTTTTCCTCTGCTCCCACTCTGAGGTGTTTCACTTTGCAATATCACAAATTTTCAACTGAACTCAGTATGTATGAATCTTAGCTAATTAAATGGTTCTCTTAAAGTAAAAACCCAGATTATACATCCTATAGCATAATCCATTCTAACTTGCCTAAGTATTGCTCTGGGTAGAGTGGAAAAAGTTTCACTTTCACATTCTCAATATCTACTGATCAAAGATCTTGCCTGAAAGCTTTGTCAGGGCAAGAGTTGGGTCTTAACACCTCTTTATGGCTCCCTCTATGATTAGCAGTATCCATGGTACCTTGGCCTTACTCACTAATTTAGGAGAGGGCAGGATTTGAACCCAGGCTGCTGGGTCCACAACACTGCCTCAACCACTGCCCCTAGGATGTAGTTAGGCCAGGTTTTCACCAACCAGTTTAGACAATAAATGTCTCATTTATAGATATAGTAATGCCCTTTGCCCTATTGTATGCTGATTAATAAAATGAAACTTTTTGAAAATTAATAGACTATGGACATGTGTGCAATACTGGAATTGATAGTTTAAATAATTAGGATCAAAAGCATAACTTTTAACTCACAAAAGTACTAGTACAATGCCAGAGATTATCTAGCAAGTTGAGACTACAGACTACGGTCATCTCACTTGTCTTAGCTTCCTAATGATAAATTTAGTACCATGCAAGAAATATACATTATACCCTATTGATGCAATAATACTTCACATAAATTTGATTTGCATGATGCCAATACTGTAAGTAAAGCAAAATAAGGCAAATATATTGTTTCATTTTTTAAAAAGTGATGAATAGCACTTTCTAGACTTATGTAAGCTTCCTGCATTTTATAACTTTTATAACAGGATGAATTAGCATGATATGGTGAAACATGATGACAGATGCCAGAGAAAATTAAGACTTTATGGGCATAGAACTAAGAGGACTCCACATGTAGCATGGGAATAAGACAAATCACTGATTTTCAAATAGATTACTAATCTGATTCTCTGTTCGTATCTACTCTATGTGTTTATCCTGACCTGAAACTCTTTTGGAGTTCCAGTTTGGGGTTTCTCCAAAAGCAAGACTGCTAATAATTCCGAACACTGTCACATTTTATTTTATTTTAGTTCAGTGAGGCAGGCAAATGGTCATAAAGGGTTAAAATAAGAGGATCACAGTAACTCAGTGATTTGCTGTAAATAGGATACCTAATTCAAAGGCCCAAAATTGAAAAGTCAAACCTAAATGTGTGTGTGTGTGTGTGTGTGTGTGTGTGTGTGTGGAGAGAGAGAGAGAGAGAGAGAGAGAGAGAGAGAGAGAGAGAGAAAGGAACAGGGACAGGGAAGTAGGGGAAGGCGAGGAGGAAGGGGAAAGGGAGAGCTGGGAAAGATGAAAGTGGAGAGTATGCTTCAAACAACTAGATTTGGTCTAGAGGCGAATTTGTGAAAGTACAATTACAGAAATGAGACAATGACTGCAATTATAAGCCTCATTGTTATCTTTAACATTTAAGCAATTGTTCAAAGACACAAAAAGTACTTTAGGCTGTATGCACTAGAAAAACATGCAAAAATTATTAAATTCAGAATCTGTGCATATGTAGAAATATAGACGTACATTAACAATTTATATGTCAGAAAATATAGAGCAGACATGGATTCTACAGAACATGAAAATATAGTGAAAAATAGATATGGAAACCAGTGATTGAATAACGTGACTTTATAAGTCAAACAAAACACTCACTCTCTCATACATATATTTAACCAGTGCTCTCATCATCACTAAGTTATGCTAGTATCACAATGAATAAGCTCAGCAGTTATTTTAAACAAAGAAGCAATACAATTTAATTCATTCTAGCCAAGAAAATAATGACATTTGTTAGAGGTATGAATTTGAATATAGGACTTCACCACCCTAAGCCTCCATAAAGAAGACTGTATATGTGATGTTCTCAGCAGAATTCTAGCACAAATTTAGGGTCCAACAAATTTTATTTATATTTGCTTGGAGCACGGCCTGATATGTTTTGTGTATTTACACAATGCTTTATATTTATATACATAAACTCTCAGTGCCTAATCCTCACTTGTCAATCATAGGCTTATTTTAAAGACTTTTCCATCCATGAAAAAGATAGATTCACTTCATTAATGCAATATGTACCTCTCTATAGATTGTATTTAACAGTAAGGAAAGTCCCTGAACACCAAAACATGGTATAGTTGATTCACATTATTTGCAAATTCCATAGATTCTAGTTGGTTTACTTGCTAAAATTTATTCCTGGATATGCAAAGCAGTGAAAATTTTGAGCCACTTGACATGCACATCCCACTAAAAGGCAACCTCTGCCTTATTATTACAGGTCTTGCAGTGTAATTGAGTGTCCTTTAGAAGGTTTATTTTGCCATGTTTTTCACATTTTTATGCTTTTTGTAGGTGATTTTGCTGTTTATAATGGCCCCCAAGTGTAGTGCTGAAATGCTGTCTAGTGTTTCTAAGTGCAAGAAGGCTGTGATGTGCCTTATGGAAAAAGCACCTGTGTTGGGTAAGCTTCATTCAAGCATGAGTTATAGCATTATTGGCCCCAAAATCAATCTTAATGAATCAACAGTATATATTAAATAAGGAGTTTTCAAGCAGAAAAAGCACATAAAACAAGGTTATATATTGATGTTGTAATGAAAATGTTGTGAACAGAAGTTCCCAGGAACCTAATCCTGCATTTCCTGTGAGCAATTGTTCAGTATCTCCTAATTCAATATTTGTGGTAATTTTACAAAACGTTTAACTATCATAAATAATGAGAACTGACTGGATTTGATTTTTAGAAAGGCATGGTTTACCTGTGGTGATATATTGTAAGGCAATATAAATAAGAGCATCAGAAAGATTGACTGATAGATATAGTTGCAAAATAATACACATCAATTATCCAAAGCTCAGATTTCTTGTACAGTTACCTGGACCATGACCTTCACACTGAAAATGAGAAAAGGCCTCTAAGTAGCAGAGTTTTGTTGACTCCCTGCTTCTCCCAGCCTGTGGCCACTTATTGTCACTCTGGTCTCTCCCTCCCCTATATTCTTGGTTACTAGGATCTTACTAGGACATTAGAATTATGGCTATTGAATTGAAGGGTTCGAGGTGGTGACTTGAAAGTCACAGAAAATCAAGAACTGGATCAATGTAATGGTGCGTTAGCTCTGCAGGGAGAGGTGGAAAACCAATTGGAGCGAATTTGTGGTGTCTGAGCCTGGGAAACTTGGTGGATAGTGATGTGGTTAGACCATTTTATCATGAAGTTCACAAAAATAGGTGTAACTTTCCCATTAAAGCCAATTTATGCATCAACAGGGAACAAGGTAAAAATCAGAATTGTAGTCAGTACCTTAATAAAAATAGTTTCCTCTCTCTTTTGAAATGCATACCTCCCCCAATCTGGGGATAGTTTCCATTTATTCACTAAACATTCAAGTACTTACTCTGTGTAAGCATTAGATGTTGGAGGTAAAACATGACAAGATACTATTGTTGTCCGCTTGGAACCCACAGCCCAGTGAGAAAGACAATTATAACATCATCTCACATGTTCATGGGTGCAAGGTTGAACAATAGGTGATTTTTTTTTCCAGTTACAGCAGGAAATAGTGAGAGTATGTTCTGATAGTAGAAACTGATAAATGGATCCTTGAGCATGTAAGTCAACTTATAATTTAAGATGGCAATGGTGATTCTGAAACTTCAGATTCCCGAGTTCTCAAGCGTGATTAAATTCCCTGGGGACCTTGCTAAGATGCAGATTCTGAGGCAGCAGCTCTGGCGTAGGGGTCTGAGACTTACACATTTGCATCGAGCTCCCAGGTGCTTAGACGCCGCTTATCCACAGACCACACTTTGAGTAGCAAAGCCTTAGGGTACAAAACTTTCACCTGGTGACCTTGGGAAAAACTATTGGTTCTTAAGCCCTACAGCTAGATATTCTGAGACAACAGTCCCAGCATGGTCCAGTAATGCAAGTGATTTCAATGCAGATGGTACTCAGACAACACTTTTATAAAGCACTGATTGATGAGTTTATAAAGATTTCTTCATTAGAAGTCTCCAAGATTAACACATGTTTTCTAATTCCTGCCATCTGGACATTGTTTTTAACACACCTTGTAATTTTAGGAAGACTCAAAATCAGGCTGAAAAATAACACATTGTGCTCAAAGTTAAAATGGAATTCAGAAGACACAGCCACATTTATTTGTTTGGAAAAAATATTGTCAGAATTTATTATTAATGTCTCAGGTGTTCTACTAGGGACTAGGGTTACAGGATTGTGAAAAATAAATCCATACCCTTTTAAATATGCCTGTTTCAACTGAGCAAATATGGACTGAATGCTGAGTGAGACCCTCAGGCTCGCAGAAAGTAGGCTCATTTGTTTAGAAACTATTACATAAACAAGTGAAATTTCCTTTGGGGTCTCCTATGATTACTTCCAAAATTATTTTGAAATTTTAAAAATATGTTTGTCATATATAACCCATTTTGCCCATTTGAACTGTAATCACTCAGTTCACAAAGTACAAAGCATGTGCCCACCAAACCTTGGTTTTATTTAAAAGAACTGAATTTCTAAATTTCAAATGGTCATTATACTGAATTGCTTATCAAAGATAATAAATTACTGATTCAAGCTTTATACTGTAATGTAAGTCTTGTTTTTAAATACATGGTCTTTTTTACTCCTGATATCCAAATTTCTACAATAGCACTGATATTTTTTCTCTATGTTAATAGAAGAATTAACAATTTATTAGTAGAAGGATGCAAAATCCACAAAGGCATTCTTCCCTTCCCCTCTCTGATTTTATTTCTAAATCAGCTCTATTAGAACAGAGAAGACAATATTTAAAATTGTTTTATCTTTAATAATGTTGCTATGCCCAAACAATAAGTTTCTTTTTGTCAGATGGCCATGTCAAATAATGGAAACAGAAAATGATCCCAATAAAAACCATTTTAGTTGCAAATAAAGAACCTAGTTTCTCCTGGGCAAAGTCTATGATCTGTAACATTGTTGGCTCAAGAAAGACGAAGACTGTTTTGCTTTCATTTATGTTTCAGCATGATCGGTTAACCTTAAAAATACCAAATAAATGCCACAGAAAAGAGCACAACCTAAAATTCTTAGAGAAAAAATAACTTCAGGTATATTTCTGTAGTTAAAAAAAGAAAGGAAGATGGGATGTTTGGGTTGATAAAGCACTGTAGAGATGCTGAACTGATGAGAATGTGAAAGCAAAGGAAGTGTAGAAAGAAAGGTGCAGCCACACTGAGAAGTATGATTTATAGACGCTGCCAGAGCAGCAAATCAGCATTGCCTTTACCCTGATGTCCGCTGTACAGGTCTGGAAATTCCTCCTGTTCCAGTTCTGATCTCAAAAGGGTTTTCTAGATATGTCTAGAGAATAAAGTTTTCTCTTTAAGGCATTGTTAGATATGGTACAATTTGATTTTTGTTCAAACTGATAGAGTAGCTAGCTAATCAATTCAAACTGATAGATTCCTAAGCCAGAAAATTGTACGTCTATGATGAGGTTGGAGGGGCCTGATGTTTGTTCTCATTCTAGCTTATCTGGGTGGCAGCCAATAATTATTTCCATCTTAGGTAATGCAGGACCTGTATACCTACTTCCATCCCATCCAAAACAAATTAAAGTTGTATTTACATCACTTAGTTTTTAGTGATCAGTGGGAAGAGGTGTCATTTTAATCCTAAAGCCAATAAAACAGTGGCTAAATCAATGCATATGTAAAACCCTAAAAAAGGAATGGAGAATGATGTTTTAAATGATGGCCATAGTTTCCATGTAGATATGCCAAACTATCAATTTGAATTTTCAATATCTGTTCTAAATTATAGTCAGAATAATTCTGTCCTTCACTACAACCCCCTCCAATTTGTAGTAACAGTCAATTAATACCTCTGATATTTTTACTATTGTGTCCAATGCATATTATGATGAATAATAGCTATTAAAATCACTGAGCCTTATTAAACTTTGAGTAGTTTGTTTTTAATATGAAAAAATTTATAGAGCATTACTTGCCCATATCTTAAGGGGAAAAAAGGAAACAAAAAACTTACATCTTAACAGTGAAGTATGTTTAAAAGTAAAATTTGAAATACAGTAATATAATTATACTGACATCTTTTGTGAGTGATAACACATGATAACACATAATTGAATGGCTCCTGTACCAGAAGAATTACAACTGTGGACAAAGACAAAGAGCCTAATTTACTCTGACTAATCAGGATTGATGTTAATTAAAGAAGAGTGCAAGATAATGACTTCTCATTACCACCTGATAGATGGAAATAGATTGTTCTTCTTCTAGGTAAAATAGCAATTAAGTAACCTTTTAAAAAGGATTTATTTTCAGAAGACTTTCTTCTATAATTGGTGAAGTATTCGTAAAAAGATCTTCACATGAAATCCTCTAAAAAAATGGATTTCATCAAAGGCTGCTTATTCTATAGTATTTATCATATTTTGTTGGATATGTACAAGATAAAGAGTAGTTGAAAAGGTGGTGATCAGGACAATATTGACTCGCATTATTCTATGGAATGTTTCACATTAAAGAACATAGTCTAGAAAAGTGATTAAAGCTCAAGTACAAATCCCAGTTCCTTCATCAACCAGCTCTGTGACCTGCACCAAGTGTTTTGACTTCTCTAACACTTCATTTTCTCATCTGTAAAATTTTAAAAATAGATCTTGCTTCACAAGCCTGTTGTATTAAATAAAATTATCTATGTATTATCCATTGCACAGACATGGGTATTCCATAGATGTGCTGGTACATTAAAAGAGTTAAATAAATACTGGATATTGCATTAGTTTTTTATTGCTGTATAACAAATCACCACAAACTTAGTGGCTTAATGCAAATTTATTATCTCACGGGTTCCATGCAGCAGCAGTCTGGACTCAGGTGAAAGGGGTCCTCTGGCTCAGGGTCTCCCCAGAGGAAGTCAAGGTATTAGCTAGGGCTGCAATCTCATCTGGGGCTCAGGATCTTCCAGGCTCACCTGCTGGTGGAATGTCGCGGAGCAGCTGGGCCCGTGAGCCATGGCTGCTGAGCCTGCGCATCTGGAGCCTGTGCTCCGCAACGGGAGAGGCCACAGCGGTGAGAGGCCCTCATACCGCATCATTACACTCTGGGCAATGTGGGGTTGATTTTTTTTTCTAATTTTTTTAATCGGTCTTTATTGGAGTATAATTGTTTCATAATACTGTGTTAGTTTCTGTTGCACAACAAAGTGAATCAGCCATATGCATACACATGTCCCCATATCCCCTCCCTCTTGAGCCTCCCTCCAACCCTCCCCATCCCACCCCTCTAGATCATCGCAAAGCACCGAGTTGATCTCCCTGTGCTATGCCGCTGCTTCCCACCGGCCAACTATTTTACATTCGGTAGTTTATATATGTTGATGCTACTCTCACTACGCCCCAGCCTCGCCCTCCCACCCCATGTCCTCACCTTTTAACACAACATTGTGAATCAACTCTGATACTTCAATTAGATAAAGAAATAAAATTGCCTTTAGCAAATATGTAGACAATGAGACTTCTGTACCTATTATGCATTACTTTTAATCACTGTCTTGCTGGATACACATATCCAATAATGAACCAGGTTTCCCACACAAAACCTGAGTAGCCCTTCAATACCACATCTGATTATTGAGCAATATAAAAACCAAAATAAACGTAGTAATGAATGTCAGTATGACTCAAATACCTTCTTCTTGATAAAGAAGGTTAAAAGAAAGAAGAGACCCTAACCAGTGCAGATATCATTATAGCTTGTTTTGTAAGGGGTAATGATCCTCTATTTGATATATGGATTAATTTGCTTCAAACAAACTGTCACCATCCAGTTTTTGTTTTTCTACCTTAAGAATCTTCTTCCAGATTCTCATCCACCTTTAGGTTGATAAGAATAAGATGAACTTTATTTCTTCTATAGACAGGGCTTAAAATGATCTTTTACTAAATATTTTTTTGTTTTCTATTGGCTCAAAGGGTGAAATTTTCTAAGTAAATTTTCCTGGTAGCTAACCTCATCTATGCAGAATTACAGATTTATAATTGAAATAGGTGATCTTCACTTTATTTTTAAAACCCTTGTTCTTTTTAACAGGATAGTATTGATAAAAGTAGACTCAGAAATGAGTCAATTATAAAACAATAATTTATTCATATTATCATTCATCTTATCACCGATAATAAATTACTCATATTATCACTGATCAAAAATGAAAATAACTTCATTTTTACTTATGAATTCATAAGCCACAAACATTACTTTGCTGACATACACATTAATGCAAACCTCAGCATGCTGAATAATCTATTTCCAGACAGGAACATGCGGCAAATAAGCAGTACATTTCCTACAACACAACTAGACTCTAAAATCAACCTCTGAAACTACATAGAGGGAGTTGTTTAATGACATCTATTGAGGAAGACCTGTCCTGGGAATCTCCCGAATGAATCATCGCATCCCATATTCTTTGTCAAAACCTTAAATGAATTAAGTGTCTGGCTCACTGATAAGTAGAGTGCACCAAAATAACTGAATGTGGTCATCAAAAATCTGTTAAACCTGTCACTGTACATCATTATCTGCTTCAAATCCAACACAGCACAATTAGCTTACGGTAGTTACAGCTGAATCAAATCCATGTTAAGGTTGAGTGAATAATGCACACTCTTCAGTAGATTAAATTAGACTCCAAGTAGATGAACAGAATAAAGGATGCATGTGTGACTGGTATAAATAAGGTAAAACGTAGGATTTATAGAGTGCTAAACTTGTTTCCTGAAGCAATGTGGGCTAAATAGCCTTCATTACTGTCTCTTAACTAGCAGACATGTCATAGGTAGATCAAGGCCAGAGCCTAAAAATAAAAATCTACTTAATTCTGGACGCTGCCTTACGATTGACATGTTCAAAGCAAGTAGTCAAATGTGTAACCATCAATAGATACTAGACATTATATTCTTCTCATTGCTGAAGAAGTACTGAAAACTTACAAGAGAGGAAGACTAACAAACCCCATTGTACCTTAAATTGTAGAGAAGAAGGCTTTGGGGGAAGAATATCCCATCACTCTTAGTGTGATGAGTATTTTTAGTAAAAACTTATGGTTACACTCGCAGCAAAAATTTTACTACAGGGTTTATGCAATGGTAGAAAATGATTTGATAACTGGTAGGGAGATGTTTATTTCCTAGGAAATTAAAATTATATGGGTGTGTTCATACTCATAAAAGGGTTTAGGTGAAAATATGTGTTTTATGGGATGATTGGAATTGGCATAAATATTAAATTAAACCCAACAAATAGGCATTTGTGTTACTGATTTGTTTGGGAAGCTCAGAAATAAACACAAGACACTTGTGTAAATGCCAGCTATAACTCAGTTACAACACTCCACAAGTCTGAAAATTTAATGTCTTTTGATTCAGGGGTTATGTAAATTTTAAATTATAGCCATGGAATGTACAAACTTAGACTGCTTGGGACTAGAAATTTGATTAATTTGAAACTAAAGGTAAACCTTATAGTGGACTGGAATGTTCATATTTCCTACCAAGTTTACCTCCTCAGTAACATCATACCTGAAAAGTCAGGTTAATAGTTACAATGTTTTCTGGTCAATATGTCATGAGAGAAAAAGATGCTTGCAGTCCTAATGAATATTCTATTTAATTTGAGTTAAGTTAAAATAGATGGGTAATTTTGAGTTTCTAGAGACCAGACTGCTTACCTCTTTTTATATATTTTAGATAATATATTAATATTTGGTAAAATATTAACAAGTTTTTATTTCCTCCAGCTGCCTCCAGTATCATTTTCTAGATTTCATATATCTCTGTCATTTCAGCATATTTTCATCATGTGTCACACATTATAGGATTTTTTCAGTGACTGTCTTTTCTGTTGGTCATTTCCAGTTGCCTAATAGCCAGCTTCATTAATCTCAAAGATAATGTCTATAAATGTCTATAAATCTTGGTACAGAACTGACTCCTTCTCAGAAAACTTCCTGAAGATAGCTAACCTCACCCTTTTCGATTCTTGTTACTTGCAACAATAACATGATGGCTCTTGGTAAGTGCCCTGGTGTTTTTTTGATTCATACTTTTGGCATGCTCTGGGGTCTTCAAGTATATCCACGGCCTACTGACTTCTGAAGAAATGTGTGACATTTAATTGTCATTTTTACCTATTGTTAAAACAATTTCTTTTCATTTTAACAGTTTATATAGAAGATAGACAGTATTACTGTTACTTGGAAAGTTGATACTTTTCTCTCTTCTATGACCACTTAAGACCTGAAATCTCATCTGACTTCTGTTGTCCATGGCTTATAGGTAAATAGATGCTTGTTTCCCCAGAGGTTATTACCCTTCATTGGCATGCTTATGGTAGATATATTGGGAGTGTAGGGGGACCTTATGTCCAAAATGGACATAGTAGCTTCTAATTCTTTTTTCTCCTGCATAAAAATAAAATCAGTTCCTAATGTGAAAGCTATTCGGCACTTTCTACAATACAGAATTTTTTTTTAAAGATCAAAGATTGTGTATTTGAGTGAACTACATATTTTTAGTTGTACTACTGACGCTGTGTGAAATAAGTATTATTTGGTGAGAGTCCTGGCCTTACCTGGATATTTCAAAAAGGTTTTAAAGATCTACATAATTGACACCATCATCATTTAAGTATCCCCTGTGTCTATGGCAGTATACAATATTATCTGGGTATAGAGGGCAAAATAAATAGAAGATTGATCCTACATTGAGGAATTTACAATTTAATCAAGATGTATATGGATGAAATGAAAAGCCAATAGATAAAAAAAAAAAAAAAACCTTTATACATTAGTTCCAGGTGGTATGGTTTAAAGTCAGGCTAAGTCTTTAACAGTTATAGAATACAAACATATACCTTCATAAAAGCACACACGCCTTCATCACATAAAACAAAGACACTCTAGGCCATTACACAGACCATGATAAATTGCAAGAAAGGAGAGGTGCTATAATAGTAAATTCAAGCCAGTCAGTTTTCCTCAGTCTTTAGCACTGGAGAAATACCTATATCATGAGTGAGGCTGCACAAGCTCAACACAGACCCTCAGCTCTCAATACACGTTCAAAACTAGCACTTTGCTGTCACAGCAAGCCAGGGAATCGTTTGAGCAGCTTTAAGAGACAAAATCTAAGATGGTTTTGACTACCTCCAGTTTTATTTCCAATTACTTTTGTGTAAAATTTTTCAAAAGCACAGTAAAATTGAAAAAATAAATTAAGTGAACACCTGTATCCCAATCACCAAATTAACATTTTTCTAGATTTGCTTTATTGTCTATCTATTCACCTATCCATCCCTCTTTGCGTCCATCAATTCATCTATATTTTGGATGCATTTCAAAATAAATTGCAGATACCAGTATACTTCCCATCTAAATACTTCAGCATATATATTATTATTTGTTTAAAATTTTTCAGGTTAAGTGTGGTGCTATGAAATGCACAAATCTTAACAGTACCATTAAATGAGTTTTGACAAATACACAACCTGTATTAACCTAAACCCCCATTTTTTAAAAGATACACTCTTAGTACTTTGATATAGAGTATCAAGAGGTAGAATATTACCATCACCCCAGAAATTTACCTCATGCTCCTCCCCAATTAATCCCCACTCCTCCCAGAGACTATCACTGTCTTTTACTTTTTCCACCAAACATTAGGCTCTAGAACATCATAAAAATGGAACTACATAGTATGAACATTTTATTGAAGGCTTCTTTCACTCAGCATACTCTTGAGATTCATTCCTGTTGTTGCATATAAGTAGTTTTTATTCTTTCCTTTTATCACTGAGTAGTATTCCATCGTATGAATATACCATAGTCTGTTTATTCATGTACCTATTTGCTGGACATTTGGTTTGCTTTCAGATTTGCACCATTATGAATACAGTTTCTCAGAACATTCCTACACAAGCCTTTCTGTGGATGTACATTTTTATTGTTCTTGGAGTGAAACTGACAAATCATAGGATAGGTGTCGGTTTAGTGTTATAAGAACCTTCAAGGCTTTTTTCCAAAGTGCTAGTAATATTTTATACTCCCACGAACAATGCATGAGAGTTCCAGGCACCCTACATCCTCACCAGCATTTGACACTGTTCAATTTTTTAAAAAGAAATTTATCCATTCAAGTGTATATGTAATTGTATCTTTGTGGTTTTAATTTGCACGGTCCAGTGACTGAACTAATCTGGGTCCAAACACGGAACAGAAACCACACAGTGGATCAAACAGAAGTTTAATATAAAGAATTATCAAGCTATGATAAAAGAATAACTATAACAGATAAGAAAATGCTGTACATACCCTAGGACTGAGAGAGCATACCCAAGGAAGGACATACTTAGAAGGGGACTTCCTCCTCAAGGCTGAGGTTCAGACCTTGTTGGAGAAGTTACAGTTTAGCGCACTGTATGGTGAAAAATTCCCTGGTTTTTCCAGGCTAAAGCTTATCTGCAAAACTGGGCCAGCACAAAGCAGTCCTCTGGTATGCTGCTGGGGACTAGTTCATTAGCAACTGGAATGCTGTTGTTCAGATGGGGTAGGAATCCTCCAGGTCCCAGGCTATACATGCTGAGACAGCATCAGCCAGGTGGGATCCTCTGGGTCTCAGAGGGGCTACGCTGCTGCCTGCAAGGGAAATCAGGTTGCTTGTGGCAGTAGGAGGTTTTTGGGGTGCTGGTGTCTCTGTCTGCAGCAGAGCCGCTGCACATCCTCCCAGCCACGCTGCCCACCCTCCTCGTAGTACCTGGAAACTGCAAGAGAGCCCTTTCTTCCTGTGATGCTCATCTAGCACCTTCTACTGAGAAAGCTTAACATTGTGCTTACTTTAAAGAAGAAGGGCTTAAAGGAACCCTATTATCACAGGGCACAGACTGAAGGGAGAATTTCGAGCTGAGTGACAATATACTGATAACTGATACAATGAACAACGATCGTGCACACTTTTTATGTGATGTTATATATCGTCCTTTGTGAAGTATCTATTCTAACTTTTTGTTTTTCTTTCTTTCTTTTTTTTTTAAGAAAACCATTCTAAGCACCTTGATGTTGCTTCAGCTTTACCTGGATTCATTAAAAAGCCACAACAGAGAAAGAAGCCATCACATGAGCTCTTCTGCATTCTTTTATGTGGTTTTGATTCTTCCAAACATAAAATTGCTACAAGAAACCCTGATATCTAATCTCTATCAGAAAACATTGCTTACTGTAAAAATATTGTTGGAGATGACTCAATATTATGGATAAAAACTAATACAGATAAACATTAAAAAGGCAGCATGGCACAGGCGATAGAACTGACTTTGGAGCCCGATCACATATGTTAAAATACAGCTTCTCCACTGACTAGTTGTGTGACTTTGGGTAATTTGCTTAAGATCGCAGTGCCTCAGTCTCCTCGCCTGTAAGATAGGGATAATAATTGTACCTCACAGGGTCGTTGTAAGAAATAAATAAGTTAGCATTTATAAAGTTCTTAGAAAACTTTCTGGCACATAGTAAGTCCCAGTGTTTAAATATGTGCTTGTATATACTTTATTCTTATATAAATTTATGTTATTGATAATATATTGATATATAATAATCTATTATTAGTATATAATAATCTATCAATACATTATATTTCTATATAATTTTTTTTTTTTTTTTTTTTTTTTTTTTTTTGCAGTACGCAGGCCTCTCACTGCTGTGGCCTCTCCCGTTGCAGAGCACAGGCTCCGGACGTGCAGGCTCAGCGGCCATGGCTCATGGGCCCAGCTGCTCCGCGGCATGTGGGATCTTCCCGGACCGGGGCACAAACCTGTGTCCCCTGCAACGGCAGACGGACTCTCAACCACTGTGCCACCAGGGAAGCCCTCTATATAAAAATTTTAATGTAGGTTAGCTAGTGATAATACTAGTTAATATTTATTAGGCACTTTCCATGTACCAGGTACCAGAACTTTGCATGTATTATCTCATTGAGTTATCAAAAGCAAAACTTTTCTGATAAAGATATAATGGGAAAATGGAGTTTTAGATAGGCTAAATTGGTTTTTAGCCGAAATAGTGTATTAGGTTATAGTATAAAGTCCACTCCCCATCTCACCTTCACCCTGGCCAATTCCACCAAGCAAATGAAGATGCTGGACAAAGTATAACCATATAAAAGAAAGGAAAATTTCCATACGTAAGAAAAAAAAGAGAGAACTCAAAGTTACAGAGGTGAGTAGAACTGAAACTGAAAGAAACCTGGGATTACTGAAGATGAGACACCCTTTGTAGGACTGGATATTAATGCTTCACTATGTCAGGAGATGAACCCTCAGGCCTGTACACAGAGGAGAGTTGGATGCAAGCTTTCTGCATAAACCCAGGAACCACAGTGGGCTGTCAGTCCATGAAATAGGAATGAGGCAACTCCACTCACTGGCTATAGAAAATGGCAAAGAGGCTAAGCTGTTCACCAGTAGCCATGGTTGGAAGAAAGAATCTTGTACAAGAAATCAAGCCCAAACCTACACCATCTGTGGATATTGGATCTGAACTTAACAGTACTCAGATGGAAACCCCATGACATAAAATGGGTAAAATGCATATTTCCCAGCAGAGGAAAATAAAACTTCTTCGTAGGTGTGTCTCTACAACCCAGAGCAGGTTGAACAACCCTGGAGGAAGGCATGCTAAATCCATATTCGCAGGAAATGTCATAACACAAGGAAACAAATCACTTTGAGACTTGATGGAAACAACCACCTGGAGAACCCAAATTTTAAGAAATGCAATAATGGAATAAAATTAAGGACACTGAAACAAGTATGTTAAAATAATCAGAGACAGAAAAAGAAAGGATTAAAATCATAAGGCAAGAATGAGACATATGGGGAAAAAAAACTAAGCTAAACTAAAAACAAACTAAGGCAGATCCAAGAGTTGGAATATTTACTCAAGGTCCTACAAGACGTAAAGGACAGATTCAGCATTTGAACTCTGGAACTCTAACCTCTAAGTACTGTACTATCCTATCTCTCAAAATAGTATGAGAGTTTTATATAGGATGCACATAGCCAAAATTGTAATACTATTTTTAATCTCTATATTTCCATCTCTTCTAAGATAAATAGAATTGTGGATAATTTTTATTTTGTGCTTTATTTTTCAAGTTTTAAAAATTAATCATTAGAGAAAAAGTATTTTTTCTTTGCAATAACAATAATTTAAGGTCAAAATAACAGTTTCTTTTCATCTTGCCTAGAACATCTTTGCCTTAAATCTAGCAGTCATAGAAATTTGCCCAATTGTTACAAAACCCTCAACTTGTGGAATCTCATATTTTTAAGAATTTGTGTTTCATTAATTTTTCTACATAGCTTAAATTACAGACTAGACAAGACTCTCAGAGAACCAGGTGCTAGGTATCTTGGCCCCTATATGATAACTTTTATAGAAATTAACTTTGGAAATTTTTTACCAACTTTATATCAAAAGACATAAGAGGGCTTCCCTGGTGGCGCAGTGGTTAGGAATCCACCTGCCAATGCAGGGGACACGGGTTCAAGCCCTGGTTCAGGAAGATCCCACATGCTGCAGAGCAGCTAGGCCCGTGCGCCACAACTACTGAGCCTGAGCTCTACAGCCCGCGCGCCTAGAGCCGGTGCTCCGCGATGAGAGAGGCCACCGCAATGAGAGGCCCGCGCACGGCAATGAAGAGCAGCCCCTGCTCATCTCAACTAAAAAAGAAAGCCCACGCGCAGCAACAAAGACCCAACGCAGCCAAAAATAAATAAATGAATGAATTAATTAATTTTAAAATAAGAGACATAAAATAACCTTACAAAGTATATTTCATTTGTATTCAGTTCAGCGTTCAGTTAATTATATTGCCTACTAGATTACACAATGTGTGTGTGGGGGGGGTGTGTGTGTAGTATTAAATTTCACCTTATGGTATTTTCCTTCATCACATTTTTTTTTCTTAAAATATATACTACACCTGTCTGAAATTGTGCTTTTTGCCCATTGAATGAACACTTCCTTTCCACCACCTGTGAGGTTAAATTTCAAAGGTCAAAAGATGTCCTGACCTCAAAGATGATCTGAACCACCCTTTATCTCTAGAGGGGACAACACCTGAATTATTACAGATTTATGGTCATTTATTTTATTGAAGTTTGTTTTGATAGATGCAGAATACTGTGTACTTAGTCTTACAAATGGACACTCACCTAGGGTTAGAACTATCAGAGGAAAATTGCACCTGATGGAGTTAAACATGAAAGGAAAATTTTATTAGAGATTATTGCAATAGGGTTCAAGAGGACAGCAATAAGGGAGAGAGGAACTCATCTCCTCTGGAACAAAAGGCAGGAGAGGTTTTAAGTGCTGGCGAGAGCTAGTGAAAAGTTCTGGAGGACATTACTGGGCTGTGGTCAATCTGATTAGACCACTTGTGTTTGCTAATTGGCACTCATTGAAATTAGGCTCCTACCCTCCCACTGAGACTGGGAGATACAGGTGCTATCTTTCTTGAAGATGACATTTCAAAGGATGGTTCCCAGGTCCTTGAGAAAAACATTCCTGGACTGTAAAACTGGCAAGAGCCTTGGACAAGATTTATATCTCAAAGGGACAGAGAAAGAACTTATAATTACAAATTTTCTAAAGTAAATGCTCTACGTAAAAGAAGGTCAGGGGCCTATAGTTACGACAAAACTTGTCTAAAGTATAGTCAAACTGAGGAAAGCATTAGGCCATCTTGGTCAGTAGCTAATCTATAAGTAGATAAAGCTACATAATTTCACTGTATATTTAGATCCATAGAAGGAGACCGCTTAGTCTTTTTAACGATATGTTTTAATATATTTAAAGCATTTATTTCAATGATAATGCAGTATTTTGCACATGTGGCGTTATCCCACCTTTCTCTGTATCTGTCCTCTCCTCTTCCCTAGTGATTTCCTCCTGCTTCTGTCACTGCTGAGATTTTGTGGGACCATGCTCAATCATCCCTGCTCACATTTAGTCTCAGGTAGCCACAGAGATTTGGAGCTTCAGTTGCTCAAGCTACCTAAATTGACAATTTCATACCCAAGACACTCAGCATACACCTTACAAGGCTGTTGTGAGAAATGAGTGAGATAATGTATGTGAAAGCACATTGCACAGTCCCTTGAAAATAGCGGTTAAGAAATACTTTCTAAGTGAGTCAATCCCTTATGCATTATTTCACCTCTTCTTACTACCCCTGCCACCTGCTCTCTTTCCCTTTCTTATTTTAGTCTTCAGCCTCCTTTTCTCTCACCTTTGTGAGAATGTGCCACACCTGCTGACAACTCCATGCCCATCTCGGGTCCATGGCCTCAGCAGTAGCAATGCCTTCACCCTCCAAGTCTGCTCCTTGACCCACTGCCTCTCTCATACACACACACCTCCCAGTTCTGGTTCTCTTCTACAGCTCTCTACAACTCAGCATTGAGAAAGGCAAGGCAGACCAGATAGAAGAGCGGAATCATCCCTGGAATTCACAGGTTGTTAGAGGGGCAGCCCGATCCCTGGCGCATCCTACACCTGAACAAAGCCCCACAGAAACGTCCCAGATGTTATGATTCTGAAAAAGTGAAGAGAAGAAAAGTCAAAGAAGGACAGAAAAAACGAGAGAAAAAAATGACAGAGTCAGAAAAGGTACAAAGAAAAGCAAGAAATAGAATGAGAATTAGTTTAAAAATAAAGGTAGCAGTTTTTTGTTTTGTTTTGCTTTCAAGGACTCAAGGATTGGAAAGTCCCATCCTAAAAGGAGAGCAGAGAAGACAGTATTGGGCGACAGTTGTCCTGGGGAAGGATCAGAGAATGGACATTCTGGTGGGAAAAGACTATGAAGCACCTCTCAATGAGACACCTGAATTTTCATTGTCTTCGGGCCGCTGCTTCTACACCCAGCCTCAAGGCAAAATAATTCATTCCTTGGTGTATTGATTCAAGTGAAGCCATTGAAAATATTTTTATCTTGTCTAAATTCCATCTCACTGTTTTCTGTCCTTCTATCTGTTCTTTTTAACTTGTCTCCCATTTCAGATGAACATCTGACTCAAATACTTGGGGGACTATTCCTTCAAACTTTCTTCACCCTTCATTCCTTTCCCTTTTCTTCAATTTCTCTTTCCATAATTAGCATCCTGTTTCTTCAGAAGTAATGCCCAGTATGTTCAGCAGAGTAAAGAATGTTTGTAAGTCTAATACATATAATAACTCTATTATAAATATTTGAGAAACTACTACTATTACCTTGCATAACATGTACTATGAAAAATTTAATACATGTAAAAGAAAAATGATGGAATAAAAGGAATAAATGCTAAGTACCAGGGAACATTGTCACATTTCTTGTGCTCACTCTGCCATGACAACAACTTCAGGAACACTTTATGATGAAGGATGGACTGAATAATGGCCCAAATAAAACTTTAATTTTCTTTCATTTTAAGCTTATTGAGTACTTATTATGCCTGTCCTTAAAAAAGGATAAAATAATGCTTTCCATTATTCACGAAAGAATTACATTTGTATGGATACTATTGTGCAATTATTCCATAGATCTCTTCTGTGACACTCAGGAGTTTCAAATGTAGTAAATATAAAATGGGACTTTAAATGTTGATGAAGTCACTAAACAGTAAGCATGGATGGTTTAGGAAGAATATTCATTACTGAGAAACAATGGAAATGTGTTTATGGAAGAATCGATCACAGAGTCGATACTGGCACTTTTCAGTGGGATTGGTGCATTTCTCCCATTAAACTTGTAATGACTCGGATCCAAAGCATATTTAATTCATGGATCACTGCTGTAATATTGTGTCAGCATGTACTGAGGGAGTCTTCACTGTATGGATCACTGCAGTGACAGACTGTAATGGTCCCTTGTCTACCAAGTTAATGCATATTATCACAGAACACTAATACAGCCTCTACTTTATAAGAAATTGCTAACAAACCCTTAACATTATCAGTAGGAGAATTAACAAAAAACCAGAACTAGTTGCTAAGACATTTTAGAAAAAATCTTTACAAAACATAAGATTTCTCCAATTTCACTCTATGCTTACATGATCATTTTTACATTGAATTTTTCCTAAACTCTATATTGTTAAAAGATATATTCAGCTCTTCTGCTTTTTCTGGACACTTACATGGGTAATTTTCTTTGACCTTTTTAAGAGTAAAAAAGCTACGAATTTGGGGCTGAATAACTAGGAAGTGGAATATTCAGTAAATTAGACAACTCCAAGATAACCCAAGGCGGTAAACTGAGTTTGGTGCCCACCTCCCTCCCCCAGGCAATGGCAAGACCTACTACATTACATTTAGTCAAGAGTTTCTGCTGGCATATTAAAACTATTAACATAGGTTACTGAGAACCCTCCTTTTTATAAGAAAAGCAAAGATTCTGTTTGATTTGCATGTGGAGTATTTTAAATTCTCCATGGAATTAAGTTCAGACTATCTCCAATTCACAGTTACTCCAAGAAAAAAAATTACATCATTAAAATGCCAAACAATAACAGTAATAAAGAAATATATGTACAAGATAATACATAAAAAAATCACCTCCTTACTTGTTTTTACTTCCTTCTCATTCACTTGTGTTTATAAGACAAAATCTAATAAATAAATAATTGTAGACCCACGCAATGGAATATTATTCAGAAATAAAAAATGAACAAACAACTGATTCATACAACAGCATGGATGGGTCTAAAGTGTATTTGTTTTAATGCATTTTTAAGTGAAAGAAGTCAGACACAAAAGGTTACATAGTACATGATTCTCTTCATATGACATTCTGGAAAAGGCAAGACTATAAGGATGGAAAACAGGTTAGTGTTTGCTAGAGATTAGAGGTAGAAAGAGGGGTAGGGACAAAGGAGAGGCATGAGAAAAATTTTTGAGTGATGAAATGATACTATACATTATTGTGGTGGTAGAAATATAGCTCTATGCATTTGCCAAAAACCAGAATCGTTCAAAAAGTGTGATAAAGAAAACTGACAGACAGCATTTAACCAACTGATCAAGAGTAACATCACCAGTAATCCTTGATAATAATTTGCTGAGAAGTGATGGCCTTACTAAAAATTTATAACATCAATCTAATCATGAGAAAACATAAGACTAATCCAAATTAAGGAACAAAATAGTGATCAATACCCTTAAAAGTACTGAGATAGTGAAAGGCAAGAAAAATCAGAGAAACTGTCATAGATTGGAGGAGCCTAAGGAGACATCACAATTAAAGGCAATACTGGATCCTGGACTGGACCCTACAACGAAATAGAGACATTAGTAGATAAATGGTAAAAGCCAAGTAAAGTCTGTAGATTAGTAATCAGTATTGTACCAATGTTAATTTGCTAGTTTTGATTATTTCACCATGGTTATGTAAGATGTTAATATTATGGAAACAAAGAAACTGTGAAGGATGTACAGGAACTCTATGTGCTATCTTTGCAACTCTTCTGTAAGTCTAAGTTATTCAAAGATAAATGGTTTTAGAAATCTAATGAAAGTACCTGCTGCACTGAAGGGACTATGTTTATGTGTTCAAGTTGCCATGAGGCTAGCAGAAAACCAATAGACACAGAAACACTGCATTGATTTTATAAAATAAAATCTAAAAATCTAATGTGATTTGGATTAAATGCCATCTAACTCCTCTTCTCGTAAGATTTTAGAATTAGAACACATTTTCTGCTTTACGTTCCTAAAAGCAATCAGAGAAATCAACTGTAGTAGTTTATCACTATTGTTTTAATCTCAGCATTAGCAGAGTATTGGCCAGTTGATATATATATATATATATATATATAGCACAAGGCACAATCAACCCTTCTCAAATCATTACTCTCAAGGTCTAGTCCATGACTCCATTCCTGAAAAGAATCATGGATTCATAGAGTGCTTGAAATATAGGAAACCTCAGAGAGGTTATTTGATTCAGAAGTTATCAACTGTCTGAGTTTGAACATTGTCTAAGATGTTTGACAACTGCCTCAGAGAAAAGGAGGTCACGTGAGTGTTACTCAACTCCCTGAAACCCTAGTCTCCTCCCCTTTTCAACCACTGCAACCAGATAACACTTAAGTTTCTTTTGTTTTGTCTAATGGGACTCTACAGAAACTTTTTAAAATAAAGAATTCTAAGGCTAAAAGAAAAATTTTAAACCACTTCTGTATGTCAACCTTTTTAGTTTTTTGTTTTTTGAAAAAAACGAGAGGGAAGGATGTGAAGTGACCTGCCCAAGGTCATACAGTGTTTTAATGATAAAGTCTAGAATCCAGACCTCTTAAATTCTAATGCACTATTTCTTTTTCTACAGCTTGTATCCTAACTAAGTCCCTCCAAAAGTAGTAACTAAAACTTTTTGGAGAGATCTCCTTAAACTTTAAAGTGTTCCAGGGTCAACTGGGTAATGAAATGCTCAAGTATGATACCAATGTATAATGTAATTGTGATTATCTTCACCTGACTGCAGTGGTAATCAATGCATGATTTAAACATGTAACACATACACACATATATACAGCTATACAGAGACATACCCACAGGAATGCTTAAGAGCCTCCCCTTCATATATGTATGCACCTTGCTCCTTGTCCTAGCAAACAAAAAGTTGTGTCTGAGGAAGAAATGTGTTGTTCCTCCACAATCCCACTTCATGAAATCTTAAGTTCCCAATATTTCCTGTGCTCAAACCAACCAATATTTTAACGACAACAACTGATCTTGAAATTTCTGAAGCAAGTTGTTAATAGTGAGAGAGAAAGGCAACCCCTGACAGTGACAGCCAGGTCTTGGTACAGCACTATTAGCTGGGCTTCAGTGTTACCACGAGCTGGACTAGCATTCCCGGCTAGTTCATGTTCTTCTCTTGTGGAACATCAACAGTCTCACAGAACACCAACATGGGAGAAGGCCACTCTGAATCAGTGATTATGCCAGGCAAAAATCAAGACTACTGAAAATCATGTCTGATCACAGACAGTATCATATACATTTCCAACCATAAAAATGACCAAACATCTTTCCGTCCTGGCTAATATGAGTGAATGCTACTTCTTTACCAAACATAGCTTTAGCCTTGCTTCATTCCTTTTGTTTTTTAGATAAGAATTGTTAAGAAACAGAGTTACCTCTACTTTCTAATGGCATCCAATACACAGCAAAGCCCTGCTTCCTTGAATCCTTCTAAAAAGCAACTAACAGAAGCTGAAATTCTGCAGGGAGTCCCCTCTAAAACCTTCTTACTGAGATATTCCATGGTTCCCCATGGCACATGTTCTCCCTCTTTGCAACGAGTCAATAAACCCAACTTTGTTGAACTGCAGGTGTGTTCCCGATGGTCTTGGCGGAACGGCACTGACAAAAGTGCAAAAAGAAGAAATTTAATCACACACTTGGAATGACAAATAAATGGCTAGGGGCCATTTTGAGTGTCAGCCATTTTTTCCTAACATCCTCTTCATTGCCACATGAGAAACAATTAAAAAACAAACAAACAAAAAACAGCTAACAAGAAGAAACTGTTCATCAAGTCAGGGTCTGTAGATTCTATTGTAGATTCTATGTCACCTCACAAGCAAGCTCTGGCCTCAGCTCTCTCTTTCTGGACCACTCTAGAGGCTGGATGCTGGTCCCAGAGTGACTGGGCAAGACTGTGTTCAGGGAGGTTAAGCTGTTAACTGAGCTGCTACTTGAGACTTACTTTTTGCTCAAATGTATATAGTATTACTGTTTTAATAAGGTTCATTCTGAAGAAAAACCTCACATAGTTTAAACATGAGTTGTTTACTTAGTAATTTTCACTTTGGGTAAAATTACAGTCCATATAGATGAACTATAGGGGAGAAAACAGATCAAAAACCAAAGGAAGATTTAATTTCCTTACATCTGGACAAGAGTTAGAATGGCAAATCCTTGTGTTGTGATAAAAATAGCTCTGTAATAATACACAGTATTTGCCTTTCTCTGACTTATTTCACCAGGCATAATATCCTCCAGGTTCACCCACATTGTTGCAAATGACAACATTTCATTCTTTTTTATGGCTGAGTAATATTCCTTTGCATATATATATATATATATATATATATATATATATACACACACACATATATACCACATCTTCTTTATTCATTTACCTGTAGATGGACAATTAGGTTGCTTTCATATCTTGGCTATTATAAATAATGCTGCTGTGAACATTGGGGTGCAGATATCAATATCGTTTCAAATTGGCCTTTTCGTTTTCTTCGGATATATAGTGGATATTGCCGGATCATATGGTAATTGTATTTTTAGCTTTTTGAGGAACCACCATACAGTTTTCCAAGGTGGCTGCACCAACTTACATTCCCACCAACAGTTTACTAGGGTTTCTTTTTTTTCACATGCTCGCCAACATTGTTATTTACGGCCTTTTTAATGGCAGCCATTCTAACCAGTGTGAGGTGATAACTTATTGTGGTTTTGACTTGCATTTCCCTAATGATTAGGGATGTTGAGCATCTTTTCACGTGCCTGTTGGCCATCTGTATGGCTTCTTTGGAAAAAATATTTATCCAGGTCCTCTGCCCATTTTTAAACTGGTTAAAAAACCTGTTTGATATTGAGTTGTACGAGTTGTGTATATATTTTGGATATTAACTCCTTAACAGACATATCATTTGCAAATATTTATGTTATCACTTATATGTGGAATCTAAGAAAAAGACCAACAGATGAATGTAACAAAACAGAAACAGACTCACAGATAATAGATAACAAACTAGTGGTTACTGGTGGGGGGACAGGTTGGGGGAGGGCAAGATAGAGGTAGGGGATTAAGTGGTACAAACTACTATATGTAAAATAGATAAGATATAAGGATATATTGCATAGCACAAGGAATACAGCCAATATTTCATAATAACTTTAAATGGAGTATAATCTGTAAAAATATTGAATCACTATGTTGTACACCTAAAACTAATATAATGTGTAAATCAACTATACTTTATTCTTTTAAAAGAAGACCAGTTCTGTGGACAAATGATTTAAAACAGCAAACCAACTACCATACTGTAGATAATATTTTTAGGAGAAAATATTTTGGATTCATAAGAACAGTTGTTTAATGTGAATAGACTATTTGATTGTCTATGCAATCACAACACTTGACATGGAATCTTAGTTTCCTCACAGACTGTCATTGCTTGTTGTGATCTTGAAGAATTTACTTAATCTGTCTAAGCTCAGGTTTTTCACCCCTAAAATATAAGCTCCATTGAGGCAGAGGTTTTTTTGTTTGTTTGTTTTTATTGGAATATAATTGCTTTACAATGGTGTGTTAGTTTCTGCTTTATAACAAAAGTGAATCAATTATACATATACATATATCCCCATATCTTTTCCCTCTGGCATCTCCCTCCCTCCCACCCTCCCTATCCCACCCCTCTAGGCGGTCACAAAGCACTGAGCTCATCTCCCTGTGCTATGTGGCTGCTTCCCACTAGCTATCTATTTTACATTTGGTAGTGTATATATGTCCATGCCACTCTCTCACTTCGTCCCAGCTTACCCTTCCCCCTCCCCGTGTCCTCAAGTCCATTCTCTAGGTTTTGTCTCTTTTATTCATTGCTATTTTCCTTGCACCTAGGGCAGTCATTGGATCATAGTAGATACTGAGACATACAGTAGAGAAATTTTATAAAATTGTAGCGTAGAATCTGGTAAATAGTAGATGTTTAATATATTTTTATTGTTAACTATGATGGTGGTGGTAGTATCATGATTTGGGGCATAAATTTAAAACAAAATATTAAAACACTATTAGTTATGTTGATGTAAACCTCTCAAACAGGAGGAGAGTTTGAATGAATCTCTGTTAGTTGTTGCTACGTAAAGAGTAGTGCCTTTTAACTGATATATAGGCAAAAAGTGATCTCCACTTGGACATGGAAAGCTACAAGAAAGGAACTGTAAATATTTTATTCTGACTTATATATTTCAAACTTATTATCAAAATAATTTTTAGTATTCTAAGATTTATATAACATAAGATGTGAATAGGGAGAATTTTAGAGAAATATAACAAGATGTGCGTGAATTTAAAACCTCCTACTAAATTAAAACATTATATTATTGATCAGTCTAGCTTTTCTTTTCTAGACTCAAGAAAATAGTTAATGTTCTCCAAGTTTTTTATCAGGCATTTGATTTGGGGTAGCTTGCTATCTACGTCCACTCAAGTTTCATCCTAAGCAGTTTGGAGTTTTCAGTTTTAGAGATGAGAGTGAAAATTTAACTGTGTATGGTAGCAGAATATGCCACCCCCAAATATGCCACTTTGGCAACAAGATTATTTTTAGCTAAAGGCAATAGAAAAGAAGCAGATACAAGAAAAGCTCTCTGCCCTCCCTCTATCTGCCTAAAAGCAGGACATAAATTTGCCAAAGTGTCCCCTTTCCCCCCTCTACCTGGAAGGACAAAAGTTAATCACCAGAGACAACTTTCAACCTTTATCAGCCCATTGGCATCAGAGGAATCTCCACAACAAACTTTACTAATTAGCCTTATCTTCCATTAGTTCCCCACATATTTGCTTTTCTACAATTTATCACTCCTAGAAAATCAGTCTGTCTTTTCACTTATCTGAAAATGTATTGTTCCTTTGCTAAGATGCTCTATCTATACACCCAAGGTCTAACTACCCCTTTGGGCTACTTATCTCTGGATACTCCCATGTGTAAGCACAATGCACCTGCTAACAAACTTTGTTTTTCTCTTATTATCTATGTCGTTTGGAAGTCAAATTTTCAGGGCCCCAGCTGGAGAACCTAGAAAGGTAGTTGGGAAATTATTTTTTCTCCCCTACCACTGCTTTAGGAATAACCACCTACTGTTTGACCTCACATTTTTCAAACCAACTTAAGGAACTACAAACTATAGAGGGTGAGCCCCCAAGGTAAGTGGCTGGCTAAATAAATATCTAAAGTTGCCTGAGGTTATCACTACTTCAATGACAGTCTGATGCTTGGTCTCCCGGAACAAACTAAACTGTTCTCTGTTTTGATAACTTAGCCTTTTCTAACACCCTCTATTGATCACTGGTAACATTTATTCACTTACTGGCAACCTATGCACAGGAACATTGCCCAATTCAATCTGTAAAAGAAGCTGTGCTATACTACCGCCCCCTCCCTATAACTCTCTTATTCCAAATGTTTTTACCCACCCTTCCTATTGAATACTCTGAAGTATATAGTGCTCTACAAAGTAGAGGTAAACTTCTCAGTCTCTTGACTCATGAAAGTGATTTATTATTATGTATTAGGCATCAGGTAAATAATAAAAAATACGTCACCATCAAAACATTGTGTTCTTCTTTTCCATGTATATTTGCATTTGGAAGAGTGAGAAATTCCTTTTCCCATTTGTCTTTAACTATTTGTTTGTTTTGATCCCCCCAAATTTAGAAGAGGTGAGAGAAATTAAATGAGAGAAAGAGATTTCAACACGAGTGGATGTAAGATCTGCAAAGGCAGAAGTAAGCCATAGTAAGTTACTTAGAAATTCATTAATTCACTCTTTGAATGCTTAGATTAATTGCATCAAAATTAGTGTTTGCCTCTGGAACATCTAGGTGGTGATAAATTTATTAAATGCCTTTTAGCCTGACAAATCCTAAATTGCCAAATGTTGTTTTGTTTATGTGTGTAAATATATGCAAAGTAATTCAAACTTTACTTTTAAAGTCTTCAACTTTATTTATCACTAAAATTGCCTGTCAGCCCCAGAAGGGACAATGAGGTAATTTGTTAATGGATAGAAGTGGAGTCCAGGGAGACATGATTAACATGACTAAAGGCAATGGGGATTTCTTACATGTAGATCCGCAGGTTAAGGTTCACCTTTCATGATCCTCTAAATTATATCTTGCCTCCTAATCAGCTAGGCTTAAAATACTCTGTCTTTTAATACTGACAAGGTCCAATTTATTAATTCTCCCACATTAAACGTACAAGACCAAACACATCCTAGTAGATATGTAGACCATGTGCTATTAAATCAGTTATGTTATTTAACAGAATCTCAAAAAACACTGTTGTCCCTGAAAATCTTAGAGAAGCTGTGTTATGAACAAGCTGTGCTATGAACAGGCTCAGTAAACAATATGCCTCACATCTAATAGTAATACCTAAAATTTGTTGAGTACTCTATTCTAAGCACTTTATATGTATTAATTCATTTAATGCTTACCGCAACCTTACAAGATAGCTACTATTTTTAGGCTCACTTTGCAGATAAGGAAACTGAAGCATGGAAATCTTGGGTACCTTGCCCAAGGTCACACAACTAATAAGTGGCAGAGCCCTGTTCATGTTTAAACCCAGGCAGACCAGTCCCACGGCTTGCATGCATAATGTTAGACTGCCTTTCTTATAGTAACAAATATGTTCCCAATGTATGTTGATGCTGCTATGATTAATAAAGTATAAATAGTAGAAAAGTAGGCACTGATTCTTAGAAGCCAATAGATATTGAAACTGAGGGCTGATCTGATGAGGCCCTCCAAACCTAACCTGCCTTGCTTGCTTTTAGTCTCTTGCTTTTAGTAGATATTAAACTAAACTCCCACTAGTTTCCTTAAAGACAACACATCTGACTTTTGGGTCACTACAGTAATGGTTGCTTAAGCTTTTTTTCAGGAACATGGAGCTAGTTCTTGCCCAGTTTAGACCAGTTGAGACCACTGACCATTCAACTGGGTCCTCATGAGTGTCCCATGAATGACATTTTGACTTCAGAGGGCCAAAAACTCCATCCTCAGGACACGCTAAGGCTTCCATTTTCTGAAGACACATTGTGTGAAGAGCCATGAAGCCTGACTATGCTTGCTCAGACCATCAATTACCTCTCTTTTCTTACCTCCGATATCCTTCCCCACACCTCAGATCACCCTGCCTCTTCATTCCATAAATGTCCCTAAACCCTATCTTCAGGGAGGTGGATCTGAGATTTGCTCTCTGGTCTGCTCACTTGGCTGCCTCATGAATAAATCTTCTCTGCTGCAAACCTTGGCATCTTGGCATTTGGCTTGCTGCATATCAGGCAAAGGAACCTGGTTCAGCAACAATACCATCAGTATTACTACTTTTATGTTGTAGTTTCTTGAAATTGCTTTGGCCTTCAAAATGAGGTTTTTACCCTCGGAAGTCTGGAAACTGTGGGCCTAGCACAATTTATCATATTCAGTGAGCCTCTTCTTCATCTACAATAATGACCAGAGATGGAATTCTCCAGGAATAGCCAGTGGGAGCTATTCTCTGGTTATCTCTGGAGAATGAGTGAAGATCATCTTGGCTGGGAACAGGAAGAAAAATATGGAAGAGTGAGCTTCCAAAACAGAGAGCAAAGGGAGAAGCAGAGGTAGGGCAGATTAAACACCAGGGTAGAGGTCCACATGGAAGCTTGAGCCAATGCCTATATACCACGGGTCACCACTGAGGTGAGAATTGTGTCTCATCCACTGTAAGGCATCTATCCAACAGATGTGGAGTAAAGGCCTTTTGCCCACAGATGCTTTCAACTGTCTTGGATCATTTAGCATTTGTATATCCCACTAGAACAGTTAAAATCACAGTATAGTTACATGAGGGATAGGGCAGTGATGAAACTCACTCCTTATTATAATTACACAACTATAACGTATACTGTTACTTTCAATATATTTGAGAATTCTTGGAAGACAAACCTTTTCTAGGGCAAAAAATAGCTGGGACAATTTTCTTATTCTGTTGAGTTTTTTTATTTCTACTTGCTATATCTCCTTCCTATTTTTCAGAAATATGGTAAAGATTATACCACAATTAATGGGAAAACAATTGCATGTGTGAAAACAAGAGTAAAGATTCTCCTACAATAAATGAAAAAATATGGTGGTTTTGAATTTTGACTTAGAGTATTCAGGACATGATTTTAATCACATCCCAGGCATATAGACACTTGCATTATATTGCCATAATGCATGTTTCACACTGTAGAACAAGTGTTGCTACCAAGCCAGCTATAAGAGTTTTCCACACAAGTACTAGCCACCATGACTAGCACTGTTCACATTCCATTTTTACCTTATGACATAGGCCAGGGTAACGGAACTGATGCACACGTTCTTCCTGCTTGTATCATTTCTTTCACTGATGCAGATACATAATATTAAGGTCTCACAATTTGCCCACTAACTAGTCTATGATCTGAAAATGATATGAATGACTAATCAGCCTAAAATGGCCTGAGTGCACCCATTCGTTCCATGCCTGTTTGGCTTTCTTGCTGGCTGAGCTTTTGTGACCTTTTGAAAAATGGCTGCTTGATCTAAAAATGTGTTTTATTTCTAGGTAAGGGACTATGTCAACTTCCATTTCTTATGGAATTCACAGTGAACCGTCCAGCATAGCAAGACATTTCTTACATTCTTATCTGCCTGTTCTTTCCCACCACAAATTTTAACACAACCAACATCCCAATCTCTACTTATATCTCGTGACCTCAGCAATTGGGTTTTCAATTTCTACAGGTTTCCTTTTAGGGAGCACAGACATTTGCTACGGAACAGTACATTTAGTTTTCCACTCGTGTAGCTTTGAAAGAAGAAAGTGTACTTATTTCTTGAGGCCTTCTCAGCTAAGTGAATTTGGCTCCATCTTCCCCAGCTTTTAGTTCTGCCATTAGTGTTAGAGGATGCTTCAGTGAAATGTACTTGTATTCCATATAATGGAGGTTCACTTTGAGAATATTAAAACTGGATTTCCAGAATTGTAATTGTAAATTTTCCCAGAAAAATAAGAATCAAACTCATATTGTTATTGTTATATTAATTTAGCAGTAGATAATTTTTAAAGAAATATGTATATCATTACTAATTAATCTGGCAAAAACTATGATAATTTTAGCCCTGATAGAATCACTTGATTAGAATTACCCCAACTGAGGTGACTCTAATGATGATACCTGATGTGTCAAGATTCTTAGTTTTCAATGAAAGTTAGACTCAATAATACTTTTTTTTTTAATAGCAAAATAAACATATGTTCTCTGGAGGTCATAGGGCCACAACAGAATAGAAACATGGATCTAGGCCATTAGGAGATATAATGAAATTATTTCATTTTCCACTCACATTCATTTTGAAAAAATAATTAAATTTAAAAATTTTAATTTATCAGTCTTTCTGTATCAAAGATGTAGCCATTAGATATTCCCCACACTATTTCTAAATGTGTTGATATTTGCTCAACTACACATTCAAATTAAAATGAGATGTTTAAAATGTTTGTTTCCTGTGTATACGTCTGGTCATGGAATCTCAAAATAATAAAATGCATCTGTATTAGTAAGCATTCTCCATTCTTATTAGTAAGTAAGTCTCTCAAAACAGAGATTTATTATGGGGAATTGGCTCATGCAATTATGGAGGCTGAGTAGCCTCACAGTCTACCATGTGCAAGGTGGAGACCCAGGAAGGCTGGTGGTGTAATGTGGTCTGGGTCCAAACACCTGAGAAACAGGGGAACCAATGATACAAATCCCAGTCTGAGGGCAAAAGAAGATGAGATGAGATATCCCAGCTCAACACAGACAGGAAAAAAAGGAGCAGATTCCTTCTTTTCTGCCTTTTGTTCTATTCAGACCCTCAATGGATTAGATGATGCCCGCAAAATTTGGGGAGCATAATCTACTGAGTCCACCAATTCAAATGCCAATCTTATCTGGAAACACCCTCACCAGTATACCCAGAAATAATATTTAATCCAGGCACCCCATGGCCAGTCAAGTAGATACACAGAATTAACCATCACACATTTTATGTTATAAATGAGGAAACAGAACCTAACTAACTAGGCTTAATCTCTGAGAATGTTAGTGATGGCGTTAAACGTAGATACTGGGCTTCTCATTCCTGATCCAGAGTTCTTTAATATGCCCTTCTTTTTTCTTTTTTTTTTCTGAAATCTCCTATGGATGCCTGTCAATTTAGACATTTACTTTAAGTGAGAATTTGAGTTTTTAAAATAGGATGTTTCATCATGGAGCAAAAAGGTCACAGTCAACCTCCAAATCCAAACTTCTGACATGGGATTGTAACAGAAAAAATACCATTTGTAGAGATGGGAAGATGAGACATAAAGAAAATAAACTATCTTCCCCAAACCCATATATTAGCAAATATCTGATGCCTGAAAGATATACTTCTTATGTACATTACAATTTAATATTCACAACATATCTGTCCCAAGCTCTTCCTTAGTGTATGACCTGCTTCAAGTGCTACAAATATTCACCATCAGGTGCTTTTTCATTTTCTCTACCATATGTATCCACTCATCTGTAGTATGGCAATGGCATCTGTGACCTAAGGATTTGTCTCAAAAGATAAGAGGGACTAACAATTTCTTTTAGTCAAAGATGTTTCAGGTAGTATACTAAACATTTAATATAGAATATTCTCACCACAATCTATAAGATAGGTATCATTTCCTTTTAAAAACAAGAAAAATGAACCCCACAGTTATACAGATGACAGAATTCACTGTATATAACATTAAACATTTGAAAAATGTTTTCATACTTAAAAAAATGAGTCAACTGTGGTAAGCCCACCTATAGTGATGACTATGAAAAAAGTGGAGCACAATAAAAAATATTTGAGCATATTATTATTAAAAACAATACATGAAAGTGTATGCAAGCTCTTATTTCAAATCTTTAGAAATTTACATACGAAAAAGGACAGAAATTCAATGAAAATATAATAAATAATTCATAGAATTAGAACAAGTAAATCAAAAAGGAGATGTATTAGAGTGGGCAAATAGGGCACATTTTTCTTTTTTATATTTTCTGATTCATTTTTATAATGTAGATACATCACTTTCACACAGGTAAAAATTCTGTTCTACGAAGAACTAAAATGCACTAAAATTTAGATAATACCAAAGATAAAAGTATCTGAAAATAAATTTTATTGATTTTAGTTATTTTTTAAATTCTGAAATGTAGTATCATTTTGTCTCATACTTATTATAATAGTAGTTCCAATATGATATTAATACTTAATTTAAACTGTCTCAAATTCTATCTTGTAATTATTTGTTTAACTTTTTTCCTGGTAATACTGCATAATAGGAATATATGGAATGATTTTTCCCATGTAAAATACTACCCTAGAACCAAGGTCAAACTGCTGCCTGAAAATTTTTTAGATGCTTAGATTAGCCCTCACTTTCATTGTGATGAGGGTGAAAACATACTATTTTGGGAGCTGGTCCTCCTTTATCCTTTACTTTTACATGCAGCTGCATAGTAAATGAGTTTTAAAAACAATTTCAACCAAAACCAGCCTTCTTTGTAATGAATAGGAATGAAAAATAGAAATATTGAAAGATTTTGTCTGGCTTGCTTTTTTTTTCCTATTGGCACAGAAATAATTTGACTGCAAACCATCTCTTCTTCATAGCATGCATGACTGTTTTGTCCATTACTTTTCAATTGAAAAAAGAAAAATGTTTAAAGATAGAAATAGGAAGGTGACTTTTGTTTGTAGATGAGAGTCTCATTTGTGGCACTTGGGCTTAAAATCATTGTAGTAAGAAAAATAGTTCAGTAATAGCTCAGGGGTTTGGGTTGTGGTAAAGAGAGAAAGAGAAAAAGAAAGGAAAGGAGAACCTCTGAGAGATGTTTAAGGCCAGAATCATGCATTATTGGCCAGGTTTTCATTTGGTCCTTTTTGGACTGTGATGAACAAGACCTGGAAACACTTTAAATGCCATATGATCAGGCATTTAAAGATAGGGTTCCTTAGCAGAGCAGTGGGTCTAAGGATTAAACTTTAGGGTAGGTGACCAAAGAGAGAGATTGAAAAAAGATGGCAAACTAGTATAGACCATTGAATCCTACAAATCTTAAGCCATTTAGTCTAAATGGATTAAATGTACCTTCCTGTTAGCAGACTATCCTTCTTACAGATAATAATTATAATATCTGAACAAAATGTAAAAAAAATAATAATAATAACACATTGGAGAATGACCAAAAAAGGCAAAAACTAGAAGGGATTTGATTCTTGAAGAAAAAAAAATGCATGCGATAGAACTCACATTTATATTGCTTTACCCCTGAGGACATTCTCAAGTCTATATAGAGCTGGCAAATAGAACTCAAGCAAAAAGTTACAGCATTTTTTTTCCACTTTATTTTATTTTACTTCGTTTTGTTTTGTTGCTTAAGGTGTCAAATGAAGTAATTGTGCCTACCAAAATGGTGAAAAATTATGGGAAGAAATCCCATAAAGAAGGGATTCACAATGGAGGAAGACCCAAAATTATCATACATACTTCCCATATACTCTTGGCTGACCCCTGAATGGCAAACACATAAGGAAGACTTGAAAAACCTTAGAGGAAAACAAGAGTTAGAAGGCTGAAAGAACTGAGCAGAGATCTCAGGGACTTCCCACTGCATAAGAGTGTGGAGTACAAATCCTTCCACGTCAGAGGGACTTGGTAAACACCTCAGGTCTTTGCCTTACGGCAAGGTGTTTACATAAAAACAAGCCTCCATGAATTCAAAGTGATCAGGCAACTAGTCTAACTGTCTGATAGAACAAAAAGCAACACTCTTCAGAGGACCATAACAGAATCAACAATCTACAATAAATCAGAATTTCCAGGAAAAAAAAATAGCAGATAATTAAATAAGCAGAAAAATATAACCAATTGTCACATACACACACAAACGCAGTCAATAGAAAAAGACACAATATGACTAAAATATTGGAATTAGCAGACAAGGAATTTAAAGTAGCTATTAGAATTAGGCTCAGTGTAGTAAAGCAAAAACTATCCTTACAATGAATTACAAAATAGGAAATCTTAACATAGAAAATGGAAACTATCTTTAAAAGGACTAAATAAAAATTCTAAAATGGAAAATTACAATATATAATATGAAACTTTTCCTTGATGGACATACAAGCAGATTGGAGAGAAACGAGAATTGAACAGTAAAATTAAAGACAGATTAATAGAAATGACTTAATCTAAAGAACTGAAAAGCAAAAGACTGAACAATAAACATCAGGTTCTAAGTGACCTGTCTGGCAATATGCATCAGTCTAACATATATGAAGTACAGTCTTAGAAGGAAAGAAAGGAGAGAAGTAGATTTTTAAAAATATATTCAAAGAAATGGTCAAACATTTACTAAGTTTTGTTACAGTATCAACCTGCAAATTCATAAACCTAAATTAAATCCAAACCAGGTTAATACAAAGAAAATCACACTTGGGTATATTATTGTCACACGGTTGAAAAACAAAATCTTGAAAGCAGACAGACATAAAGAGTTAAATAACACACAAAGGAATAACTATATGTAGGAGAGCTGGCTCTCACCTGAAGCAATAAAAGCCAGAAGACAAGGGAACTATACCTTTGATGTCCTATAAAATATAAGTCAATTATGAATTCTCTTTTCCATAAAAAATATAATTCAAAAATTAAGGAGAAATAAAGTCATTTTCAGATATGTGAAAGTTGAGAGAATGTATCACCATCAAACATCAGATCTGTATTATTAAAAAATGGAAAAGGGAGTGTACAGGCTAAAAGTAAATATACAAGATGAAACATAAATCTACAGAAAGAAACAGCACTGGAAATGATAAATATGTGAGTAAATATAAAATCAAAATTCTCTCTTAATTTCTTTAAAGGACCTATGCCTGTTAAAAGCAAAAAAGTATAGCATTATATTGTTGGATTTATGATGTATGTAAATATAAAATGTATTAAAACAATAACACAAAAGACAGGAGGATAATAAGGTACAATATTAACTCTAAGTAGACTGATAAATTAAGGATACATATATAATGCCTAGAGACACCAGTAAAAATAACACAGAGGTATATAATTAAAGTTAATGGAAGAATCAAACTAGAATATTAAACTGGAATATTAAACTCATATTTTAAAAGGGCAGGAAAGAAGGAACAGAGAAATAAAAATGAGATGGGACAAATAGAAAACAAATGGCATAGTGATAGGCTTTATTCAAACTGAATTAATAATTAGGCTAAATGTAAATTACTAAACACTCCAATTAAAAGGAAGAGACTCTTAGATTTGATAGGGGAAGCAAAACCCAACTAAATGCTGCCCATAAAAAAAGCATTTTAAATATGAAGAAATAGGTTAAAAGAAAAATATATGTCATTCAAACACTAATAATAAGAAAACGAAAGTGGGTATATTCATAAGCAAACTGTGAGTTCAAGACAAGGAGTATTGCTAGAAATTAAGAGGAACATTTTATAATGATAAATGAGTAAATTAATCAAGGAGACATAACAATCTTAAATGTGTATGTACATTAATAACATTAATAACAAAGGTTCAAAACACAAGAAACAAAAAAACAAAAATTAAGAGAGATAAATCAACAGTCATAGCTGGAAGTTTAAACACATCTTTCTCAGAAACTGATAAAAAAAAAAGCTAGACAAAGAAATAGAAAATTTATAGAATTCACAACATCAAACCACTTGTTGTAACTGACATTCACAGAACAAACATTTCATCCCACAAAGGCAGAAAAAATCATCTTTAAAAATGCACATGAGATGTTCAGCAAGATTGACCATACCTGGCCAACAAGATAAATCTTAAATGGCAAGATATTCACATTTAGTTCACATCAAAATTCAATTAGAAATCAATAATAAAGTTAAGTTTAAAAATTAATAATAACCTAGATATCTAAAACAGCTCCAAATATAAGAAAACTAAACAATCTAAACTATATTCTAAATTACATGGATCTAAGAAGAAACCACAAAGGCACTAGAATTATTTATGATTTAATGATAATAAATAATAAAAATACAGTATACCAAAATTCATAAAATGAAGTGCTTACAAGGAAATTCATAGCTCTATAAATTTATACTAAAAAGGATGAAAAGTCTAAAATTAATGACAAATTATCACTTTAGGAAACTAGAAAAAGAAGAGCAAATTATACATAAAGTAAATGGGCAAAAATAAGGACAGAAATTAAAGAAACAGAAAACAAAAATAGCTAGACTGGTCTAGAAATTAAGAGAGAAAAAACAAATTAACAAGTAAGGAATTAAAAGATGCCACTTCAGATACTAAAGATATAGAAATGATGACAAACCAACTGTATGACAATGTCATGGATTAAATGCGAAAAATGGAAGAAAAAAAACACAGCTCACCAAAACTACCACATGGAAATTGAAAATATGAATAGTCCTGTATCTATTAAAGACAATGAATTTTTTATCTAAAACCTCAATCCAGAAGATTTCAATGACCAATTCTATCAAATATTTCAGGAAGAAATTATGTCAATCTTATAGAAAATTCTTCAGAAAGCAGAAAGTACACTCCCCAACTTATTTTCTGAGACCAGCATAACTGTGATGCCAAAACCTGGCAAAAATATTGCCACAAAAGAAAATCACAGACCACAAAAGAAAATCACAGACCAAAATCTCTCAAATCTCTCAAATTAAGGGAAACAAATTCCTTAACAAATTATTAAAAAATAGAATTTAGCAATACATAAAAAAATACATCAAGGTTTATCCCAGGAATAAATGGTCGCCTTTACATTTGAAGATAAAAGTAATTCACCATATTAACAAAATACAGAGAAGAAAATCACATAATCATTCCCACTTCAAATAAAGCACTTGATTTTATTAAAAAGAAACTCAGAAGTCTAAGAAGAGAAGGGAGCATTCATTACTGATATACGACATACATAAAAAACCTACAGCTAATATCATACATAATTTTAATATGAAATATTGAACAGTTTCTAAGATTGGGAGCAAGGAACATATGGTTATTTTCTATTTCCTTTCATCATTATTATGATACACCTAGCTAATACAAATACAATTTTAAAAAACATGAAGATTGTATGGGGCTTCCCTGGTGGCGCAGTGGTTGAGAGTCCGCCTGCCGATGCAGGGGACGCAGGTTCGTGCCCCAGTCTGGGAAGATCCCACATGCCTCAGAGCGGCTGGGCCTGTGAGCCATGGCCGCTGAGCCTGCGCGTCCGGAGCCTGTGCTCCGCAACGGGAGAGGCCACAACAGTGAGAGGCCCGAAAAATAAAAAATAAAAAGACATGAAGATTGTAAATGAAGAAATAAAAGTTTCTATATTGGATGAGGGCATAAACACTTACGCCCCCAAAGTCCTAAGGAATCTACCCCTAAACACAAAGGAACTGTATTGGTTTTCTAGGGCTGCCCTAACAAACTATCACAGTCTCAGTTGCATATACAACAGAAATTTATTTTCTTAAAGTTCTGGAGGCTAGAAGTCAAACACAAGGTGTGGGAAGGTTTGGTTTCCTCTAAGGCCTCTCTCCTTGGCTTGTAGATGGCAAACATCTCACAATGTGTGTGCATACCTAGTGTCTCTTTGTGTATCCAAATTTCCTATTATTACAAGGACACAAGTCAAATTGGATTAGGGCCTACTGTAAGGGCCTCATTTTAACTTAGTCACCCTTTTCAAGACCTTATCTCCAAATACACTCATTCTGAGGTACTGAGGGTTATGCTTCAACATAATTTTGAGAGAACATAATTCAGGAGATAATCAGAACTAATAAGTGAATTTACCAATTTTGAAGGGTATGATCAATGATATTTCAATACATTAGCAGCAAAAACAAATAGAAAATAAAATTTTTTTAAAAGACAAAAATTTCATTTATAACAGCATTAAAACCAGAAAATATGTATGTAAAAATTAACTAAAGATATGCAATATGATACTGAAAAAAATGAACTGCTCATACACACAACATGGATGAATCTTAAAAACATTATGGTGAGTGGAAGAAGCGAGACATAAAAGAGTATATACTGTATTATTCTATTTATATGAAGTTCAAGAGGAGGAAAAACTACTTCATAGTAATAAAGACCAGAACCATGTTTACCTATTTGACTCTGGATTCTCTTGAAGGAAGATGAGGGAGCTTTCTGAAGTGAAGTATATGTTCTGTATCTTGACTGTGTGGTGATTAGACAGATATTCATTTATCAAAACTCAGTGAATTATACACTTAGGATCTGTTCATTCACTATATGTAAATTTTACTTCAATTGTGTGTGTGTGTAAAACTGGAGTGACATATAATACCAATTTCCAGGGAGTGACATATAATACCAATTTTTGTATACTAAAAAAATTATGAGAATTAGCTTGAAATCAGACAAAGAGAACTGTAATCCCAGGTCTGCCACCTCCCATTTTGTAGCACTGGATGATCTACATAAACTTGTCTGGCCCTGTGCTCTCCAGGCAGAAAACTGGAGTGATCACAATATCCATCACACAGAGTTATCCTGAAGATTAAATAATATAATGTATGGAAGCGTTTAGAACAGTGACTAGCATATAATATGTGCTCAAGAGTAGTAAAAATTGTTATGATTAAGATGCAGATTTTTTTTTAAAAGGGAAATAGTGGTTTCTCCCTTAGACCGAATTGTCTTCTAATTGTCTTCTACTGCATGATATCCACAAGTGAAGAGAGAGAGAGATGGATGAAGGATAAAAGAAAAACGGATTGGAGAAGCTGCTGCAATTAAGGCAAAATGCTAATATTAGCATAATCGAAGGAGACTGAGGGATTCAGTGACATTTCTTAGGGATATTGTGAGGATTAAATGAGGTGCGACATGAAAAATTACTTGGCTGGTGTCTGGATTGAGTAAATCCTCAATAAGTATTCAAAATGAATTTATTTGTATTCATACTTAACTTTTTCCAAAACACAGATACTGATAAACATAACAGAGCTTTTTATAAAAGCTTTATTTTATTCAGGAAATATACCATATAAAGTATTACCTCTGAAGCCCGCGCGCCTAGAGCCCGTGCTTCATAACAAGAGAAGCCACCACAATGAGAAGCCCGTGCACCACAAAGAAGACCCAACGCAGCCAAAAATAGATAAATAAATTTATAATAAATAAATAAATAAATAAACTATTCCCTAATAGTTCATCCCAATTAGCTGGTATTCATGTTTTCACAGGATGCATTTGGAGCAGATTATAAAACTTACTTATGTGGTGGCCTTAAAAATTTAGCCTTTGATATAAATCCATATATCTGAGTGAAAGATGTTTACTTTAATAGTTACTCATCTATAGTTATTCCATTTTACTTTTCCCCCCAATCAAAGCATTTTAATCATCCCTGTTGCTTCTGCAATCTCTTATCCTTTGTTTAGTTCTAAAGGTTCATGACACTGTTCAGATCTCAGCCAGTTTCGATTAGCTATTGAATTTTTAAACCACTGAAAACTTTGTGAAATAGTTATACTGAATAGCTACTGAAGGACTTAGTATATAAGTCAGTCTGTTCAGAAATTCTCCTCTTAATCATGCTGCTTATCATAAGTTATTTTGAGTATGTGATTTTGACATAATTCCTTTTATTTCCCCCTCAAAATAATTAAACATAGTTTTCTATTCTATTTTTGGCCAACTTACGATCATTTATAAAATAAATTTGTGGGCTTCCCTGGTGGCGCAGTGGTTGAGAGTCCGCCTGCCGATGATGCAGGGGACATGGGTTCATGCACCAGTCCGGGAAGATCTCACATTGCCACAGAGCAGCTGGGCCCGTGAGCCATGGCCGCTGAGCCTGTGATCCGCAATGGGAGAGGCCACAACAGTGACAGGCCCGTGTACCAGAAAAAAAAAAATTTTATATGCTCTGAATTATTAGCATTTGCATTTTTTAGTAACTGGGTTTTTTATTTAACAAATAAAAAACCCTCTTCAATATTGATCTATTTCAATAATCAACAGAGCCTTTTCAAACCAAGGGTCAGGGAAGAGTCAAGTGTGGATGATTCTTTCTCAAGTGGAAATATTAAAAATCAGTTATCACTTTTACTGCTCATCCACAGACCTCTTAAATAGCAACAGTGAAAAAAATTAAAACTATCTTGTCTTCTCTATCATAGAATAATTTGAGAAAAGTAGGTAGAAAATAAAGAAATTATGGAAAGATCTGTCAAAAACCACATATAATTCCTCAATACTACTTTCCATTAAAATTAAACCAACTAACCTTAGGGTTTAGAAACATATTTCATGAGCAGATAAGGATAAGGTATGATATAATTCATACAAACATATTAATAAAGAGAGATTTCTTGGGACACCAATCACCATTTTATTCCTAACAGTCTTGAAAAAAAGAGACAACAATCCCAAAATGGAGTCCTCATGCTAAGCCCACATCACCAGACCAAGGCTTAATACCTAACTTAATTGCAGTTACAACCTCCCCCATGAATGGAGACTTAACCTGTCAGTCTGGAATTTTCTGGTCAGCACCAATGAGGTAATCTGCCACACAGGCCCTTTTCCATCAACCAAAGGAAAATGAGGTCATCTGCTCTCTCCTTTTCCCTCCGCCACCTGCCTTTAACAACCTTCTATACTGTACACCTCCTTGGAGCTCCTCTCTACTTGCTAGATGGGATGTTGAGTCATGGCTCATTCAATAAAGCCAATTAGGTCTTTGAAACTCACTTAGTTGAATTTTTGTTACTTAACAGTGTGATTATACCCCCTAGAATCATTTTTACATTAAATACTTAAGAATTTTCTTTTTAAAAAAATGTTTGAAATATGTTAATTTTTATAGGCAAATGTAAAATTTAGCTCAGACCTGGAATGAAATTCTACACATTCCATTTTAATATAACTCAAATTAATTACAGATTTCTTTAAGGTTTCATTCATCATTGCTAGTCTTTTTCTTCCATATGTAGATAGATACTAAACTTTTCTTAGTATGTGGCAAAGGATCAGCAAGACAGAGCTGTTCTTTTTATAAAATACCTTAATTCAACTGTTTTTATGAGTATTATTAAAGCTCAGAATTCTTACATTATCGACCGAAAGAAAAGAAAACACAATGTAAAAGCTGTGAGTCGAGTTTATTCACTGTCTTACTGAGGACTCTAGCCTGGGAGACAGCCTCTCAGAGAGCTCTGAGGAACTGTTCCAAAGAGGTAAGGGGAGAGGGCAGCACATACGTGATTTTGGCAAAGGGAGTACACGTAACCAAGCACACATATCAGTAGAAGGTTGCTACTCGTCACAAGGAACAGATATCTTGGTTAATGGTTTTAGAATTTTTCTAAGTATGGGAAGATAGAAGAATCCAGGTTTATAAAATTTTTCTCCTGAAAATATCTAATGATCTGAGGGCCTGTTCTGCCAGTTTTTCTCAGAGTACAGAGTGCCTCATTCCTGATCTCTGCCCTGAACTCCTTTCAGGGTGTGTTGAAGGTAAGTGGCTGCAAAGGCTAAGGACTCAATCCTTGTAGAGTCAGATGGTGAGTGACATCCTTTAGTTGGCAGGCATAAAAAGACTATATAATGGTGAGTTAAAAAGAAAAATCTGACTAACTTCTGTCCTTCTTTGTGGTTAATGTTTTTTGTTCTAGTTTGTTTTAGTCTACACTGGGTGCTCTAAGAAAGAATAATATTCATGCACTTCCTTTCCATGGCCCCTTCTTAAGTAGGAGAGGTCATCACTGTGCCTCTAAAGTAAAATAAGTTTTTAAAGATGAAATCATGGCTCTCATACAAATACAAAACTAATGCTTGTCAAATGCTATATTTAACTCCTTAGTGAGGGAACTAGTAACATATTAAAACTCTTAAAATTGTCATATATAGGCAATCAGGAATTCTGAAATGAATTTACAAATAGATGCAAAACTGGTCACTACCTATAGGGCAATAATCAATTACATTCAACCTGACACATTTCATTTGTATTTCTGTGGGCAAAAATTACTTGTATTATTATCAGTTTTCTGAAAATAGCTATGTAAAATAGCTCAAAGAAAACGAAAGGTAAGGAAAGCCGAGAGGGTTGCACTAAGTAGAAGAATTACTAATTTGTTTGACCATTTCAAAGTCCTTCAATATTTTTTTCTGACACTAAAATGTCCTTAAAAGTCTCCTTAAAAGTCTTATTAAGCTCCTTAAAGTTGTGTTCTAATTAGAGCTGAAATAAATAGCTTTAGTTTTCAAGACTATAGGTAGTGATAGGATGGCATTTTATGTCTCACACAGAATTTATAGAGTATATTGGGAAAAGGAAGTAGTTTCCTATATGTGAGAGAGAGAATAAGACTTGGGGAGTTTCCACAAAGGGTAGAAACAAGTGTTCTTAGGGGAAAAGGTAATGAGTGTTGATGGAGTGGAAAAGTTATGAAAGCAGAGACCAAAGAGGTATGGCTGGGTCTGTGTCAGCAGGCAGCACAGCTGTGAGGGACAGCACTAACTCATGCAGAGCAGCTGAGCCCAACATGGAGTTGCATGTTCTATCTGATGCAGTGGTATGGACTGCAACTCCCACAGACTAGGAATGAGCCCTACTCCTAGCTTTCTGGATCCATGTAAGCCCAGAGTTCTTGACTAGAGGAAGGTATCTTAAAAACCTAAATTTCTATTCTAACCCCAGGACTCAGGACTCACAGCTGGCTTCATTTGACTTAAAAAGTAGAGTAATGTGACATTTTTGAAACTCAAATATAGTATAATAAATCCATTCGCACTATAGTATTAAGCTTTTGGTTAGTGGCATTACAAGAAAGGATTATTTGTTCTGTGGTTACTTTTACTTTCAAGGCTGATTTAGCACAGATTTCTTACTTTGGGAAAATAAAGATAGGAAATATAATATTAAAACACAATTATATTGCAGAATATGTATAATAAACTGTTCCCTAAAAACCTTGCAATTTTAGGATTTTTTTCTAATTATTTCAAGATCAGAGATTATTAGTCTGTTAAGAAAATTTAATAATGGATGTGAATAAATGAGCTTTTCCTACCAGTCTATGAAATTTCCATCATTCATAGCTTCACTGAAAGAGAACATATTTCTAGAAAAGCCAACATGTTTCTTTTATAGATATTTCAGAAAACAACATGAGTTATCAGAATAATATTATCCCCTTAAATAGATATAACATCATTTATATCTATACACACACTAAGTGGTTGATTCATACACCCATTCAATAAATATTTATCCACTGATTTCTAGGTGTCAGACAGTATGCTGGGAACACACCAATGGACTAAACAGGCAAAGTCCCTGCTCTCATAGAGCTGGTATTTCAGTGAGGAGAAAAAAATGGAAATAAATGGAGAAAAAGTAAGTGTACAAAGAGGATGTAAGTATCAAGCAAAGGAGAAGAACATTTATTGAAGTGGTCAGGGGAGGATTTAGTGAAAAAGTCACAATTGAGCAAAATTCTAAAATTGTGGAAGCAGAGATATATGCAGATTGCTAGGCAAAGAGATCTGCAGAAGAGAGATTAAAAAAAAAAAAAACTAGGAACAACAAAAACAACATATACCCTGAGGATGGAACATGAAGCATGCCTAGAATGTTTAGGAACCGCAAAGAGGTAAGTATGGCTGGAGCCCACTGAGAGGACAGAGCTGTAGGGAATGTTAAAGAGGCCACACATGGGATCACACTGTGAAGGTTACTATAAGAAGTCTGAGTGAAATGGAAAGCCATCTCCTGTAACATGTGATGATAGCAGCTTAATTCCAAGACTGCTAGACATATACACAAGCATAATGTCCATACAAGGCACTCAAATTTGGTGGTTATAAAATATTAACTTGCAGCATTAAATTTGCAAATTATTAAATTGCACTATATGTTCAGTTTCTGTAACTGAGACTTAAGTATCAGTGAGGAGAGCAAGATAAATATGTATCTCTCTCTTGCATAAAAGTCTAGGCATAAGCAAACCAAAGTTGGCAAGACACTTTCTAGTAACAGGGACCCAAGTTCTTATTAATTTCTTTTCTATCTTTAGGATTTTGCCCTTATCAGTGTGTTCCAAAATGAAGCATGACCGCACCACTACTCTCATGAGTAGGAAAGAGGAAAGGAAAATGTAAGGTTATACCTTTCCTATAAAGGTGTGACCAGGCAGTTGAACACATCATTTCTTCCCCTAACCCCACTGGAGCTTATTTAGTCACACAGTTACCCAAAACTGAAAGGGAGTCTGGGACATGTAGTCTTTATTCTGGGTGAACACATGCCAAGTTAAAATTAGGAGTTCTACTATTAGGTAAGGAAAGGATAAAGAATACTAAGAACAATTAGTTGTCTCTGGTTTAAGAAGATTAAAATACATTCTTGTAGCCTGTCTTATACCCAATATAATTTAATTTTAAAAGGCATTAAACATCCTTTAAAAGTCTGTTATAAAGGAAAGAGCACCTGACAAAAGGCCAAAGGATGTTAGTATTCAATACGACCACAAATCTACCAAGAATTAGCTGTGCAACCTTCTCTTACAGTCAGTATGTCAACTGTAGTACTGGATAGCACCTAAACAAAATATTCTCCCCAAAATTTAGAAAAGTCACGATTATCAAGTGCATAATTATTCTAAAATACTGAAACTTGCACAATGATATAAAAATTCAAGAGTAGAAATATCTGGCCTCCAGCCCAAGGGACACCAGATGCGTCTCTTAAAAGCCAATAAAGTATGGGAGAAAATATTTGCAAATGAAGCAACTGACAAGGCATTAATCTCCAAAATATACAAACAGATCATGCAGCTCAGTAACAAATACACAAACAACCCAGTCAAAAAATGGACGAAAGACCTAAATAGACATTTCTCCAAAGAAGACATACAGATGGCCAAGAGGCACATGAAAAGCTGCTCAACATCACTAATTCTTAGAGAAATGCAAATTAAAACTACAATGAGGTAGGTATCAGCTCACACCGGTCAGAATGGCCATCATCAAAAAATCTACAAATGTGAGGAGCTTCAAGATGGTGGAAGAGTAAGATGCGGAGATCACCTTCCTCCCCACAGATACACCAGAAATACATCTACATGTGGAACAACCCCTACAGAACACCTACTGAATGCTGGCAGAAGACCTCAGACTTCCCAAAAGGCAAGAAACTCCCCACGTACCTGGGTAGGGCAAAAGAAAAAAGGGAAAACAGAGACAAAAGAATAGGGATGGGACCGGCACCAGTGGGAGGGAGCTGTGAAGGAGGAAAGGTTTCCACACACTAGGAAGCCCCTTCGCGGGCGGAGACTGTGGATGGCGGAGGGGGGAGCTTTGAAGCCGCGGAGGAGAGCACAGCAACAGGGGTGCGGAGGGCAAAGCGGAGAGATTCCCGCACAGAGGATCGGTGCCGACCGACACTCACCAGGCCGAGAGGCTTGTCTGCTCACCCTCCGGGGCGGGCGGAGGCTGGGAGCTGAGGCTCAGGTCTTCTGAGGTCGGATCGCAGGGAGAGGACTGGGGTTGGAGGCGTGAACACAGCCTGCAGGGGGTTAGTGCACCACGGCTAGCCGGGAGGGAGTCCAGGAAAAAGTCTGGAGCTGCTGAGGAGGCAAGAGACTTTTTCTTCCCTCTTTGTTTCCTGGTGCGCGAGGAGAGGGGATTAAGAGCGCTGCTTAAAGGAGCTCCAGAGACGAGCGCGAGCCGCGGCTAAAAGCGCGGACCCCAGAGACGGGCATGAGACGCTAAGGCCACTACTGCCGCCACCAAGAAGCCTGTGTGCGAGCACAGGTCACTATCCACACCTCCCCTCCCCAGAGCCTGTGCAGCCCGCCACTGCCAGGGTCCCATGATCCAGGGACAACTTCCCTGGGAGAACACATGGCACCTCAGGCTGGTGCAACGAACGTCACGCCAGCCTCTCCCGCCGCAGGCTCGCCGCGCATCTGTACGCTTCCCTCTCCCCAGCCTGAGTGAGCCAGAGCACCCAAATCAGACCCTACTGTAACCCCGTCCTTTCTGAGCAGGAACAAATGCCCTCAGGCGACCTACACACAAAGGTGGGGCCAAATCCAAAGCTGAACTCCGGGAGCTGTGCTAACAAAGAAGGCAAAGGGAAATCTCTCCCAGGAGCCTCAGGAGCCTCAGGAGCCTCAGGAGCCGCGGATTAAATCTCCACAATCAACTTGATGCACCCTGCATCTGTGGAATACCTGAATAGACAACGAACCATCCCAAATTGAGGCGGTGGACTTTGGGAGCAACGATATACATATACTTTTCCCTTTTTCTCTTTTTCCGAGTGGATGACAGCATCTTGGTGGTTGACAGCGTCTTGGTGCTCCGGCCAGGCGTCAGGGCTGTGCCACTGAAGTGGGAAGGCCAAGTTCAGGACACTGGTCCACCAGAGACCTCCCAGCTCCATGTAATATCAAATGGCAAAAATCTCCCAGAGATCTCCATCTCAACGCCAAGACCCAGCTCCACTCAGTGACCAGCAAGCTCCAGTGCTGAACACGCTGTGCCAAACAACGACCAAGACAGGAACACCCATTAGCACAGAGGCTGCCTAAAATCATAAGGTCACAGACACCCCAAAACACACCACCGGACCTGCCCACCAGAAAGACAAGATCTAGCCTCATCCACCAGAACACAGGCACTAGTCCCCTACACCAGGAAGCCTACACAACCCACTGAACCAACCTTAGCCACTGGGGACAGACACCAAAAACAACAGGGACTATGAACCTGCAGCCTGCAAAAAGGAAACCCCAAACACAGTAGGTTAAGCAAAATGAGAAGGCAGAGAAACAGAGAGCAGATGAAGAAGCAAGGTAAAAACCCATCAGACCAAAAAAGCGAAGAGGAAAGAGGCAGTCTACCTGAAAAAGAATTCAGAATAATGAGAGTAAAGATGATCCAAAATCTTGGAAATAGAATGGAGAAAATACAAGACACGTTTAACAAGAACCTAGAAGAACTAAAGAGCAAACAAAAATGATGAACAACACAATAAATGAAATTAAAAATTCTCTAGAAAGAATCAATAGCAGAATAACTGAGGCAGAACGTATAAGTGACCTGGAAGATAAAATAGTGGAAATAACTACCACAGAGCAGGATAAAGAAAAAAGAATGAAAAGAACTGAGGACAGTCTCAGAGACCTCTGGGACAACATTAAACGCACCAACATTCGAATTATATGGGGCCCAGAAGAAGAAGAGAGAAAGAAAGGGACTGAGAAAATATTTGAAGAAATTATAGTTGAAAACTTCCCTAATATGGGAAAGGAAATAGTCAATCAAGTCCAGGAAGCACATAGAGTCCCATACAGGATAAATCCATGAAGAAACACACCAAGACACATATTAATCAAACTATCAGAAATTAAATACAAAGAAAAAATATTAAAACCAGCAAGGGAAAAACAACAAATAACATACAAGGGAATCCCCATAAGGATAACAGCTGATCTGTCAGCAGAAACTCTGCAGGCCTGAAGGGAGTGGCAGGACATATTTAAAGTGATGAAAGGGAAACACCTGCAACCAAGATTATACTACCCAGCAAGGATCTCATTCAGATTTGATGGAGTAATTAAAAGCTTTACAGACAAGCAAAAGCTAAGAGAATTCAGCACCACTAAACCAGCTTTACAACAAATGCTAAAGGAACTTCTCTAGGCAGGAAACACAAGAGAAGGAAAAGACCTACAATAACAAACCTAAAACAATTAAGAAAATGGTCATAGGAACAAACATATCGATAATTACCTTAAATGTAAATGGATTAAATGATCCAACCAAAAGACACAGACTGGCTGAATGGATACAAACACAAGACCCGTATATATGCTGTCTAAAAGAGACCCACTTCAGACCTAGGGACACATACAGACTGTAAGTGAGGGGATGGAAAAAGGTATTCCATGCAAAGGGAAATCAAAAGAAAGCTGGAGTAGCAATTCTCATATCAGACAAAGTAGACTTTAAAATAGACTACTTCAAGAGACAAAGAAGGACATTACATAATGATCAAGGGATCAATCTAAGAAGAAGATATAACAATTGTAAATATTTATGCACCCAACATAGGAGCACCTCAATACATAAGGCAAATGCTAACAGCCATAAAAGGGGAAATCAACAGTAACACAATCATAGTAGGGGACTTTAACACCCCAATTGCACCAATGGACATATCATCCAAAATGAAAATAAATAAGGAAACACAAGCTTTAAATGACACATTAAACAAGATGGACTTAATTAATATTTATAGGACATTCCATCCCAAAACAACAGAACACACTTTCTTCTCAAGTGCTCATGTAACATTCTCCATGATAGATCATATCTTGGGTTACAAAACAAGCCTCAATAAATTTAAGAAAACTGAAATCATATCAAGTATATTTTCTGACCACAATGCTATGAGACTAGATGTCAATTACAGGAAAAAAACATGTAAAAAATACAAAAACATGGAGGCTACATAATATACTACTTAATAACCAAGAGATCACTGAAGAAATCAAAGGAGAAATAAAAATCTACCTAGAAACAAATGACAATGAAAACACAACGACCCAAAACCTATGGGATGCAGCAAAAGCAGTTCTAAGAGGGAAGTCCATAGCAATACAATCCTGCCTTAAGAAACAAGAAACATCTCAAACAAACAACCTAACCTTATACCTAAAGCAATTAGAGAAAGAAGAACAAAAAAACCCCAAAGTTAGCAATCATAGAAATCATAAAGATCAGATCAAAAAATAAATGAAAAAGAAATGAAGGAAACAATAGCAAAGATCAATAAAACTAAAAGCTGGTTCTTTGAGAAGATAAACAAAGTTGATAAGCCATTAGCCAGACTCATAAAGAAAAAAGGAGAAGACTTAAATCAATACGATTAGAAATGAAAAAGGAGAAGTAACAACTGACACTGCAAAAATACAAAAGATCCTGAGAGATTACTACATGCAACTATATGCCAATAAAATGGACAACCTGGAAGAAATGGACAAACTCTTAGAAAAGCACAACCTTCCAAGATGAACCAGGAAGAAATAGAAAATATAAACAGACCAATCCCAAGCACTGAAATTGAAACTGTGATTAAAAATCTTCCAACAAACAAAAGCCCAGGACCAGATGGCTTCACAGGTGAATTCTATCAAACATTAGAGAAGAGCTAACACCTATCCTTCTCAAACTCTTCCAAAATATAGCAGAGGGAGGAACACTCCAAAACTCATGCTACGAGGCCAACATCACCCTGATACCAAAACCAGACAAGAATGTCACAAAGAAAGAAAACTACAGGCCAGTACCACTGATGAACATAGACGCAAAAATCCTCAACAAAATACTAGCAAACAGAATCCAACAGCACATTAAAAGGACCATACACTATGATCAAGTGGGGTTTATCCCAGGGATGCAAGGATTCTTCAATATACACAAATCAATCAATGTGATACACCATATTAACTAACTGAATGAGAAAAACCATATGATCATCTCAATAGATGCAGAGAAAGCTTTCAACAAAATTCAATACCAATTTATGATACAAACCCTCCAGAAAGTAGGCTTAGAGGGAACCTACTTCAACATAATAAAGGCCATATATGACAAACCCACAGGCAACATTGTCCTCAATGATGAAACCTGAAACCATTTCCACTAAGATCAGGAACAAGACAGTTGCCTGCTCTCACCACTATTATTCAACATTGTTTTGCAAGTTTTAGCCACAGCAATCAGAGAAGAAAAAGAAATAAAAGGAATCCAAACTGGAAAAGAAGAAGTAAAGCTGTCACTGTTTGCAGATGACATGATACTATACATAGAGAATCCTAAAGATGCTACCAGAAAACTACTAGAGCTAATCAATGAATTTGGTAAAGAAGCAGGATACAAAATTAATGTACAGAAATCTCTTGCATTTCTATACACTAATGATGAAAAATCTGAAAGAGAAATTAAGGAAACACTCCCATTTACCACTGCAACAAAAAGAATAAAATACCTAGGAATAAACCTACCTAAGGAGACAAGAGATCTGTATGCAGAAAACTATAAGACACTGATGAAAGAAATTAAAAATGATACAAATAGATGGAGAGATATACCATGTTCTTGGATTGGAAGAATCAATATTGTGAAAATGACTATACTACCCAAAGCAATCTACAGATTCAATGCAATCCCTATCAAACCACTAATGGCATTTTTCACAGAATTAGAACAAAAATTTTCACAATTTGTATGGAAACACAAAAGACCCTGAATAGCCAAAGCAATCTTGAGAAAGAAATATGGAGCTACAGAAATCAGGCTCCCAGACTTCAGACTATACCACAAAGCTACAGTAATCTAGATAGTATGGTAGTGGCACAAAAACAGAAATACAGACCAATGGAACAGGATAGAAAGCCCAGAGATAAACCCACACACCTATGGTCACCTTATCTTTGATAAAAGAGGCAAGAATATATAATGGAGAAAAGACAGCCTCTTCAATAAGTGGTGCTGGAAAAACTGGACAGCTACATGTAAAAGAATGAAGTTAGAACACTCACTAACACCATACACAAAAATAAACTCAAAATGGATTAAAGACCTAAATGTAAGGCCACACACTATCACACTCTTAGAAGAAAATATAGGCAGAACACTCTATGACATAAATCACAGCAAGATCCTGTTTTACCCAACTACTAGAGAAATGGAATTAAAAACCAAAATAAACAAATGGGACCTAATGAAACTTAAAAGCTTTTGCACAGCAAAGGAAACCATAGACAAGATGAAAAGACAACCCTCAGAATGGGAGAAAATATTTGCCAATGAAGCAACTGACAAAGGATTAATTTCCAAAATTTACAAGCACCTCATGCAGCTCAACATCAAAAAACAAAAAAAAACAACCCAATACAAAAATGGGCAGAAGACCTAAACAGACTTTTCTCCAAAGAAGATATACAGATTGCCAACAAACACATGAAAGAATGCTCAACATCATTAACCATTAAAGAAATGCAAATCAAAACTACAATGAGGTATCATCTCACACCGGTCAGAATGGCCATCATCAAAAAATCCACAAACAATAAATGCTGGAGAGGGTGTGGAGAAAAGGGAACCCTCTTGCACTGTTGGTGGGAATGTAAATTGATACAGCCACTATGGAGAACAGTATGGAGGTTCCTTTAAAAACTAAAAATAGAACTACCATATGACCCAGCAATCCCACTACTGGGCATATACCCCGAGAAGACCATAATTCAAAAAGAGTCATGTACCACAATGTTCATTGTAGCTCTATTTACAATAGCCAGGACATGGAAACAACCTAAGTGCCCATGACCAGATGAATGGATAAAGAAGATGTGGCACATATATACAATGGAATATTACTCAGCCATAAAAAGAAACAATATTGAGTTATTTGTAGTGAGGTGGATGGACCTAGAGTCTGTCATACAAAGTGAAGTAAGTCAGAAAGAGAAAAACAAATACCGTATGCTAACATATATATATGGAATCTTAAAAAGATATAAATGGTCATGAAGAACCTAGGGGCAGACCGGGAATAAAGATGCAGACCTACTAGAGAATGGTCTTGAGGACATGGGGAGGGGGAAGGGTAAGCTGGGACAAAGTGAGAGAGTGGCATGGACATATATACACTACCAAATGTAAAACCGATACCTAGTGGGAAGCAGCTGCATAGCACAAGGAGATCAGCCCGGTGCTTTGTGACCACCTAGAAGGGTGGGATAGGCAGCGGGGGAGGGAGATGCAAGAGGGAGGAGATATGGGGATATATGTATATGTATAGATGATTCACTTTCTTATAAAGCAGAAACTAACACATCATTGTAAAGCTATTATACTCCAATAAAGATGTTAAAAAAAAATCTACAAACAGTAAATGCTGGAGAGGTTGTGGAGAAAAGGGTACCCTCCTACACTATTGGTGGGAATGTAATTGGTACAGCCACTACAGAGGTTCCTTTAGAAACTAAAAATAGAGCTCCCATATGGTCCAGAAATCCTACTCCTGGGCATATATCCAGAGAAAATCATAATTCGAAAAGATACATGCACCCCAATGTTCATTGCAGCACTATTTACAATAACCAGGACACGGAAGCAACCTAAATGTCCATCAACGGATGAATGGAGAAAGAAGATGTAGGACATATATACAATGAAATATTACTCAGCCATGAAAAAGAACAAAATACTGCCATTTGCAGAGACATGGATGGACCTAGAGATTGTAATACCAAGTGAAGTAAGTCAGACAGAGAAAGACAAATATCATACGATATCACTTATATGTTGACTCTAAAAAAATGGTACAAATGAACCTATTTGCAAAACAGAAATAGAGTCACAGGTGTAGAAAAGACACTTATGTATTAGCAAGGGGGAAGGGGGAGGGATAAATTGGGAGATTGGGATTGACATATACACACTACTATATATAAAATATTAATAGATAACTAATAAGAACTTACTGTATAGCACAGGGAACTCTACTCAATACTCTGTAATGACCTCTGTGGGAAAAGATTCTAAAAATGAGTGGATATATGTATAACTGACTCACTTTGCTGTACATCTGAAACTAACACAATATTGTAAATCAACTGTACTGCAATAAAAATTAATTTTAATAAAAAGAAGAAAAAGCCAATACAGCTTGTCTCTATCTTTGTACCTCTGTACAAATGGAACTCTATGACTGCCTCGCTGACAGGGCACAATGACTGGGCTGAATGCACCACAGGATACTGGCTGACATCCCTGAGGTGGCACCTGATACACAAGCCAGATGACCTTTCAGCATAGATAAGGAATGAGCAGTTTGTTTTTACACAGCCAATGAATCCACCGCCACAATATTCATTAAAGGAAAGCCATCGGTTGCAAATATGCCAAAGAACTGCCTTATTTGGGCTTATAAGTCATAGCAGAAGCTAAGATTATCTGCCATGTGTTGGAAATGCATTGGATATGCAAAATCATCTTTTTAGAGATTTCTGCTTCATTGAATGCATTTCCCCATAGCCCATTTGTGGTTCTCGTATCTTGCCACCAGCTTTCCAATGCTCAGGAAACATTCATTCACAGGGCCAAAGCCAGTTATGTCAAAAGTCTGGTCCTTGTCTCTCTCTCCATGAGTGCACTGAAGTCTCCTCTAGAAGTACAGAAAGGAAAGCTTTCAGTCTTCATGTTGTAGCCAGAGTCACAGTTCCCAGGAAAGCCAGTTAGTCTGGAAAACCAGTATCCAAACATAAAAGAAAAAAGAAATATTATAGTGTCAACTGACGTTGCAACCTAACAAATTTTTAGTAGAAAAAAAAAATTTTAAAGGAGGGGGCCTCACAAACAAACAGAAATGCAAAAATTTACAAAAGCACCTCTCCATTTAGGTACTAACAAGTGTAATCTATCTGAAATAATTAGAGTGATTTGATGCTACATATTTTGATTTCAATATATTTCATTTTAAGCTGCAGGGTGAGGAACATGATTAAAATAAATGATTAAAACACATACTGCTGTACATAATTCAAATGTTCCATGAGAATCAGGGATGTTGCTTTAATGTGTTAATCTGATGGTCTATTTAAAAGGCAAAAACCTAGTTATGATGACATAGCACAAACAGATAAACATTCATACCTGCAACACCAAGAACTTCCACAGTAAACTTGACAGCCTGTCTCTGTGGATAATTGAGGTGCACAACATACAGAGCTCAACTTATCCATTCTAATCTACTTCAAACAATGGGGACTGAGTCACTGGAATAAAAACTGATGCTTTCATTCAGTCTACCTTTAAAAAAAAAAAGAAAAAAGCCAGGCTATTTGATACTATGGGCTGAAAAAAAAGACAAAATGTCAATGCACACGAAAACCTTTCAGGTCCTAAGATTGTTCACTATCCTTACTATAGCTACCTTTGTTATGAATACTTTTATAAAATGGGGAAGTTACTGCTCCTTTAAAAATAAATCTTCAGGGCTTCCCTGGTGGTCCAGTGGTTAAGAATCCGCCCGCCAGTGCAGGGGACATGGGTTCGAGCCCTAGTCCGGGAAGATCCCACATGACGCGGAGCAACTAAGCCCATGCACCACAACTACTGAACCTGTGCTCTAGAGCCTGCAAGCCTCAACTACTGAAGCCCGTGCGCCTAGAGCCCATGTTCTGCAACAAAAGGAGCCACCGCAATGAGAAGCCTGCGCACTGCAACGAAGAGTAGCCCCCACTCACCACAACCAGAGAAAGCCCACATGCAGCAACGAAGACCCAACGCAGCCAAAAATAAATAAATAAAATAAATTTACTTTTAAAAAAGATCTTCAAAAACTACTTTTGGCATACAAACTATAAAAAAAATTGTATTAAGTGAAAAAATCATTTACTTTAGAGTGATAAAACCAGAATTTCAATCATGGTTCCACCATTTTCTCACATTTGGTGGGAGGATTCAATGATTCATTGAATATATACATTTCATATACATCATATATATAATTAACTGTCATGTTATAGGCAATAAGCATATATTAATTATCTCCCGTTTTAAGCACAATGTTTAATATAAAGACTGCAGTACACTGGTTAAGAGCATGGAGTCTGGCGCCACGACTCTGGTGTCTGCTTGGGTTTGAATCCTCGTTCTTTTGACTTTGTGTCTCTGTTCCAGTTTCCTCTTCTGTAAAACTGGGTTAATAATAGTATATACTGCATAGGATTGTTATGAGGGTAAACTGAGTTCATTTATTTGTACTGAGGAGAAAGGGCCTGGGAAATCAGCCAAGGTGAAAGGAGGCCAGGAAGCTGCATGGAGTACCAGCTCTCCAGAGTAAAGCAGACATTGCCTTTAGTCCACACAATTGAGCCATAGGGGGAAGATGAGATTGGAGCCTCCAGGCTAGTCATGGACCAACTAATGCAGGGCAGAGCTTAGCCTCAGAGGAAAAGAACATGAGCAAGACACCACCAGCCAGAAGATGAGGCAGCATCTCTCAAGAGCTAACGATACCTGAGGGAGCTGCTTAGGTCTGAATGCCGCAACAGTAGGGCCAGTTGAGGCTACCAACACCCACACATGTTGGGCCCTTAGACAATAATTTAGACCTGCTGTGATGACAAACAGAAAGAGGAAATGATGTCTTTGCAGGCACTTGTACGAGGAGGTAGACATCTGTTTTTCTCTTCCTCCTGCTCCAATACAATGGGCATAAATCTCAGGAAGAAACTTAATAAAGTACTATCTCCACACTTGAAGAGCTTACAACTAGCTGGTTAGACAAACGTGCAAACAAAGAAATACTGTACAATTAACATGAGGAGTTCATAACAAGGTATTGTTTGTGTTGGGTCCTGAAGGATGGGTATAAATTCTCCAAGCAGACAAGGGAGACAAAGGAATCTAGAGGTAACATTCAATGTGAATATCATGAAGAAATTCTCAGAGGCATGGCAGTGCATGATATGTTCCAAAAGAGTACTTAATTAGAATTATGGTTACCAGGGAAGGAATGGATGAGGAAGAAGTAGGGAAGAAGCTAGAAAGAAGAGCTCCAAGGTAGAAGTCTGGAAAGAGTTTCACATTAGATATTGAAGGGTCTTCCCTTTATGCTAAGATAAAGAGTAGGAGATTTATTCAGTAGGAAATTAGAAACTGGCAAGAGTTTGAACACAGGGGAGCGTGACATGGTCAGATTTACATTTTGATCTGTATCACCAACAGTAATATGGAAAGTGCACTGGAAGGGAGAGGCTGTGGCATAGAAAAGAGGTTCAGTAATGCAGACCACCAGAACTATGTCCACAGCAGTTACAGTTACCAAAAATGAGACAATAAAAAAGGATGGGGGACTTTTGAGTCCCAAGTATCATAAATTCTCTCCCTTATTTTTTTAACAAGACATGAAAATCAACTGGTGGGGAATAATTATAAGAGTAATACCTGATATAAGAAATTTTAGTAACAGAAATAAACACTATTTCAAGGTTGTAAAAGATCATGTTTTACTAGACCAGAAATCTCCGTAGGCATTAGGAAACCATCACAAACTGTTAATTTCATGGCTGTCTACTCTGTAAAAACCTACGGCTGATTTGCTTCATAAATACATACATACATACACACATAATATATATATATATAATATATACATAAGATATATATATTATGTGTGTATGTGTGTGTATATATATATATACACACACACACACATATATACATACATAAATGGAACAGACCACACGAATACCCCCAAAACATCTGATGCTGATAAGTAAATATTGTCATTTACTAGAGGCTCAACTCCATATTGACCCCACTTTAGCTCTCTATTTGACCCTTCTTTTCCAATTGAGAGAAGGAAAGTACAGTAAATGAGCCATAATTTTTGGCAATGCATATTTAAAATAAGGCCTGCCAAGTTAAAAACTGAAAATGCAGCAGCTGTTTGCATAGAACATAGGCCAGGAAATTCCTGCATGACTGACAATATGCTTTTGCTTCTGGCCACACAATCTCTGACCAGGTATTCATTTCAGCAGCTGTCAGCCAAACCTTGAGAGGAGAGCTTTTCTCACTATAGAGGAGAAGATCCCTAAAAGAGAAGGATTAAGTGTTGATACACAATAATGGGAGTGCTTCTAAGGAGGAAATCTGTATATTCAACAAGGAGGCAATCTACATGGGAGTGGAAAAGCAACCATCCTCACAGTGTAGGCAGATTAAACACGGCACATATCCTGAATATTTGGAGAAGTGTCTTACTTCGTTTGCAGAAGAGAGCTCCCAGGGCCAGTCCATGGGGCCTGGCACTAAAAGATACTGTTTCCTAAACTGTGTGGAATGTGCCTTCCGGATGCTGGCCACATCAGGCGGCCATATCTCTGTGATGGCAACAGTGGAAGGGGCGGTGGCAAACACTGAGAAAGTGTCTAAGGCAGCACCATCTCCCACATCAGCCTGCAGCTGTGATGGGACCAGGGCCAAAGGCATTTGTGAAAGCAGTCCAACAGGGGCAATGGCTATTGCCTGGCAAGGGGGCAGCCAGCAGGTGGGGGAATAATGACTAAGGCTCAAATTGTAAAGAAATTCCACAATGATAACTCCAGTTAATAGCACCAAAGACACAGCAATAATTTAGAAAATGAAAACCTGGGGGAGTAAGGGAGCAAGTAAATAACCCTTTCACTTTCCATGTTCAACTTCATAACAGAGGGAGGAAAGTCAGACAGAAGGAGATAAAATTATCACACTTACTACTGATAAAGCTGACTGCAGAATGTGGCTCAAGATCTGCAGTTAAATGAGCTTGTTTACACTTCATCCTAAATTAGACACTGGCATAGCTGGACAACAGCAAGCAAGAGGCAGACTTGGTGGAGAAAATACCAGAATTTAAGGCCCTGTGGGCAAACAGGCTCTAAAAAGTAAGAAGGAGTTGGACTGGGCACATTAGGAATTGAATGTTCCTAACATAAACTTTCCTAGTCTTTCATCCATGGGTAGGAGTGAACAGAGAGTGAAAAGAGGCTCTTCCCCTAATCCACCATAACTTTTCCTCTAGGTGACTGAAGTGCTAATTTTCCATCCTTTTTGGAAGTATGAGGAGGGGGGAAATATTATTACATTAACCATAATAATAATGGCAACTATTATTTATTAAATATTTGTTGTCTTCCAGCGCTGTGCTTTGTGTATTATCTAATTAAACCCTCACCACAACCTCATAGGTAGGTATTGTTTTTAAACCTCATGTTCACACATAACTACACAGAATCTGAGGATTGGTTCCCTGCCCAACGTTACATAGTTATGAAGAGCCAAAGTCTGGAGTTTGTGCTTCAACCCCTACACCCTTCTGCCTCCTGCAAGTGAGGGCTGTGAGCTCCTAAGTACTCCGAAGAAAAAAGAGAAAGTAAAGAGACTGGATAAGGAATGAGGTGAGCTCAAGTCCCATATATCACCAGGAGGACAGGGGAACTAACAAAGGCCCTCGGCTTAGCTGTAACCTACATCCTCTGCATGGTTAGTTCTACCGTTCCACTGTTAAACTTTTTTAAGCATGTTCTTTCTTCTTTTCCCCACAGCTTTAATGAGGTATAATTAATATACAAAAAAACTGCATGTATTTAATGTACATAATTTGATGAGTTTGAACATAGGCAGAACCTGTGATACCATCACAACAATTAAGGTAATAAACATATCCATCACCTCCAGAAGTTTTGTGTCCTTCTGCTTTTGTGTATGTGTGTGTGTATGTGTGTTTGTTAAGAACACTTAATACGACATCTACACTCTTCAAAAAATTTTGTGTGCTTACCACATTTTCTTTATCAATTTGGCCATTTGGGTTGTTTCCATGTCTTAGCTATTGTGAATAATGCTGCAATGAACATGGGAGTGCAGATATCTCTTCCAGATTTAATTTCCATTCTTTTGGCTATATACCCAGAAAAGGGGTTGCTGGTTCAGATGGTAGTCTATTTGTGATTTTTTGAGAACCCTCCATACTATTTTCCATAGTGGCTACATCATTTTATATTCCCACCAACAGTGCACAAGGGTTCCAATTTCTCAACACTTGTTGCCTTTTTTGTTGTTGTTGTAATAGGCATCTTAACAGGTGTGAGGTGACATCTCATTATGTAGATAAACTCTTCAACGCAAAAATATAGGTATGTTTTTTCACAGAAGCTAAGGATTCTTTAATCATATCATATACATGCAACACATGGTTCTATATTGTAAGCACATGTCGAGAAAAGGTTTACAGATATTGATTTTGGTCGTGGCCAACTTAAATAAGCCTACCATCACCATCCTTTTACCTGTATCTACAGCCTCTAAATATTGCCGGTGAGAGACACAGCAGTCTATTTACAAAAGCAAATTCTTTTGCAAGTATAGAGCAACGTCATGCCAAACAGAAGTACTCATGGTCCAAGATACTTAAACTGCCATTAACCTATAAAAAGCAAACCAAAATAGATTTGCATTAAAGCTATTATAATTCTTAACGTTTGGTGGTAAAGAGCAAAAATAGGATAAAATACCTATTTTCACATGTGATTTGAATAGTTAAGTCAGAAACAGAAAATATTGGGATATTTTCATGCCTCTGTAAATTTGTTCTCATACTAAATGGCCTTCATATGCTTTTCAAAACAAACCCAAACTTTTTTCAACATCTGAGACATATAACAGTCTACTAAATAAACACTTAAGGAGATAGTTAGAGCACTATTTGCATTATTTGGGCAGAGTAGGAAAATACAATATAAAAATAGCATCTCGAGGGAAGATTAAATTTTTTACAAAGGTGCCAATAATTCACCAGTGGTCTTTGGTTTCCCCATTTGTCAACCTTGCTATCTCTGTTCTACCCTTTCTGTTATTCATACCCCTCTCCAGATGTGCATGGTATCACCAGACCAGATTTCTTCTATCACAAAGAGAAACTATCTACTTAATAAGTTGATATACGTCCCTACGTAAAAGTATTTTTAAAGATGAGTCTACAGCATGATTGCAGAGCTAAAACAAGGCAGTAGATTACTATATGTGGAATTCCTAACACAAATAGAGAGAGGAAAATCTTGCTGGTTCTCTTAAAATTATACCATATAGATGACACCCTATAGCCTCCCCTCCCCGCAAATCAAAGCTGATTCCAAAAATATAACTTGTGGAAAAAGGATTTAAAGTGTGTAAGTTCATGAATAAACAGAATAATAGAGTCAAGTGGCTCTGGGAAGGCCTCCCCTTCCTTCAGTGGCTTCCATACACAGCTGATTGCTAGTCAAAATTCCAAAATTAGTTTCCTTTTGTTGTCTTTTTTAAATGTGCATATTCCTAAGATAGCATTTTAAATTTACTAAAGCATCGAAGCAACATTTTCTAAAACACTTCTATGTGCCGGACCATGTGCTAGGTACTAAGGACACAAAGACATTTACGAAAGGAGTTCAGTAATCAGGTAGGAACCCAGGCCATGTAAGCAATTAACTAAAAGATGGTATAATAAGGGCTGTAACAGATAAATGCATGCAGAGCTGTGGGAGCATGGAGATGAGAATAATTGAGTTACCATGAAAAAGTCTCAGAAGACTTTTTATAAAAGGTGACTTTTTAACTGGATCCAAAATGAGTGTAATTTTGATCAAAGGAAGAAGACAGCAAGCATGAAGCTGCAGAGAGTTGAAAAACTCTACAAGGAGAAGAAACAGGATGTGTGCACAAAATAATCTCTATGTACACCTTCTTTTAGGTCACAGAGAAAAAGGTAACTATGTCTAAACTCACAGAACATTTATGTATCTCCCCCTGGTTAGAGCTAAAGACATATCTGTGCATTAATAAATTTATATGCTAAAATGTGAGCTATTTTCACTGAGAAAATATGTACTAACAGAGATATATGTAGAAGTAGAAATGATTAGATATGTCAGCAGACATCCAGCAAGAAACTTTTTAAATTGGGATTTTATCATTTTTCACCTAAATGAGTCCAGCTGTCTACTTACTTAATATTACTGAATGCTTACCAGTTGCCATGTGCTTTTCAAGGCACTGGGGATTCACTGAAGAATTAACCAAAGTAAACTGATTTCACAGAGCTTATAGTCCTAAGAAAGACGGAAAACAAACAAGAAACTAATATGTAATATAATTTGAAGTGTGACTAAATTGAAGAATCTTGCAAGCAGCTAAGGTGGAATTACTTGCAGAAACCAGTAGTCCTCTCAGGAAAAAGTAGAAGAGCCAGGTAAAAGGAAAATAAAGAAGCTTTTGATTTAAGGCATTAGAGACTGGCTGAAGCTTCCAGAATTCGAGGAGCCAAAATCACAGAGACACTGGAACCACAGAGAGGTGAGCAGACAATCTGTTGGCCATTTCTTCTCTCAGGCAATTCTTGGAGTGAGACTAAATGTCAAGAATTAAGTCAAGGGACTACACACCCCTCTGTGTGTGCAGGTGTCAACTGACGCTCATTGTGTCCACATCTGAGTGATAGGGTGTGGAAAACTAAAACTAGAAAATTGTGCTATGACACACTGCTAAAAGAAACTGTCCTTTGACTCTGACCCAGGAGTCTCATGACCTCTGTTAAGCGGCAGAGAAGTCAAAAGAGCTTTGAATAATCTCATGGGACAAAAGATACAAAACCAGTGAAATGCAGGATGAATTTTTCTGTAATCTTCCACTGCTAAGGAGAGAGAAATTGTTCAAGACCATCGAAAAAACAGGGGACCTAGAAAATTCCCAGGCTCTCAGTTTCTCATTTGGAACTTCTGAAGAGCTACACATAAGATATAAGGAGAACCAGAGTCTACAGAATTTCAACGATCCCTAAGTCATCTCAATCCAGTTAGGAGACAATTCTCCATGGGTCTCTTGCATTTATTCACATCTTATAAGCAGAGGAACTTACTGTCTTTGTTCCATACTATCTTTCAAGAATGTTTTTATAGTGAACAGCCATGGAGGAGAGAGACAGTGTCTTTCTCTGGAGCAAAGGGCAGGTTGTTTAAACGTTGTGGATGTATTCTAAATATGGATAGAAATCTACAGAGATCTATAGATCCATTCAGGTTATTCTTCTTGAGTGATCGTTGGCAGTTTTTATCATTCAAGAAATTTGTCCATTTTATATAAATTGTTGAACTCACGTGCACTGAATTCTTTACAGTAGTCTCTGCTTATTCTTTTAATGTCTACAAGGTTTGGGGTAACGTACCCCTTTTCATTCCAGTATTTACAATTTGTGTTGTCTCTCATTTTACTTGGTTAACCTGACTAAAGGTTCATCAATTTTACTGTCATTTTCAAGAAACTGGCTTTTGCTTACTATGCTTTTCTCTCATATGTTTCTGTTTTTAATTTCATTGCCTTCTGCTCTGTTATTATTTCTTCTATGATATTTGCTTTGGGCTTAATTTTCTCTTTTTTTTTTTTTCTAGTCTCCTGAAGTGGAATCTTAAATTGTTGATTTAAAACTTCGCTTTTCAGCAAGCTAAGTGTCCATTGACAGATGAATGGATAAAGATGTGGCCCATATATACAATGGAATATTACTCAGACATAAAAAGAAACAAAATTGAGTTATTTGTAGTGAGGTGGATGGACCTAGAGTCTGTCATACAGAGTGAAGTAAGTCAGAAAGAGAAAAACAAATACCGTATGCTAAACATATACATGGAATCTAAAAAAAAAAAAAATAGTTCTGATCAACCTAGTTGCAGGGCAGTAATAAAGATGCAGATGTAGAGAATGGATTTGAGGACACAGAGAGAGGGAAGGGTAAGCTGGGATGAAGTGAGAAAGTAGCACTGACATATATACACTACCAAATGTAAAACAGATAGCTAGCGGGAAGCAGCTGCATAGCACAGGGAGATCAGCTGGGTGCTTTGTGACCACCTAGAGGGGTGGGATAGGGAGGGTGGGAGGGAGGCGCAAGAGGGAGGGAATATGGGGATATAGGTATACATATAGCTGACTCACTGTTATACAGCAGAAACTAACACAACATTGTAAAGCAATTATACTCCAATAAAGATGTTAAAAAAATTGGAGTTTTAAACTTTGGACCACATTACTTTTGAGGGACCCCTCCTGTTCCCTTTCAGTTACGGTTGTTTTGTTAAACTATTCTAAAAAAGCATGGCAAAATTTAATACATTCTTTGTTTAGGGTTTCAACATGACTCACTATTTTCTGAGCATTCCATCTTTTAAACTGCTTTATTATAAAATATACACAAAGAGAATAATGTCTAAGAAGACACTTTGAATAATAAAATGAACACCTGTGTATTCACCACCTAACTTAATTAATTATTATCAGTCCCTTATAGCTATTTCTCTGGATTTTATTAATAATCCCTGTGCTTTTCCTCATTGTTTCATCTCATGTGTATGTATCCCTAAGAAATATAGCTCCACTTGCCTGTTTTCTAAATGTGTAAACTGGAATATTTTACGTATCTGTGGCTTTTTTTGTTTTGGCTCAATGTTAATATTTTTTGAGATTCATGCATATTGATGCATATTATCTGTGGTTTGTTCATTTTCTTTGCTGTATACTATTCCATTTTGTGACTACATCATGATGTCTGGTAGGGAAAGTTCTGTTTTGCTTTTGTTCAGGATCATCTTAGCTCTTTGCATTTCCATATAAATGTAGAATTCACTTGTCCAATTCCATGAAAATCCCCATAGGGAGTCTGGATGAAATTACATGTAATCCATAGGACCATTTTGGAGGAATTAACATCTTAATGATACTAACTCTTCCTATCCATGAACAAGTTATAGCTCACCATGTATTTAGATCTTCCTTACTGTATTTCAACAAAATTTTATAATGGTCTTCATAAATGTTGTCGACAAATAATAAACAATCTATAATAGGAAAAAAATCCTTGTAAAGCAACTGTACTCCAATAAATATTAATTAATTTTAAAAATAAATTAAAAAAATAAAATTTTGCTTTTCAAATAAAAAGCATTAAAAGCTATAAATTTAACTCTAAACTTCTTTAGCTACATCCCACAAATTTTGACACATAGAACTTTTATTTTCATTTGATTCAAAACATGCTTGAATTTCCCTTGTGACATTCTCTTTGAACCGTGGGCTATTTTGAAGTGTTTATTTTCAAATATTTGGAAATCTTTCAGATATCTTACTGTTGCTGGTTTCTAGTTTAAATCCCATTTGATTTGAGACCAAACCTTAAATGATTTTGATTCTTTATTGGTTTATCTTGAATAATATCTATCTTGGTGAAAGTTCCATATGCTCTTGAGAAAAACATATATTCTACTGCTGTGATTTGAAGTGTTTTTTATGTATCTAACAGATCCATTTGGTAAATAGTGTTGTTGAAATCCTCTGTTTCCTTACCAACTTTCTATTTGTTTAATCTAATACTTAAAGTTGAAGTCTCTAACACTACTTGTAGATTTATTTTTCTTATCAGTTCTGTCTGTTTTATTTCATATACTTTAAGCTCTGTTGTTAGGTGCATACATATTTAAGATTACTATTCTTTTATTGAATTGTCCCTTTTATCACTATGAATACTGTCCTAGTACTATTCCTTATTCTGAAGTCCACTTTGTCTGACATTAATATAGACACTTTAGTTTTCTTTTGATTAATGGTTCCACACTATATTATTTTCATATTTTTACTTTAATCTATTTCATTATATTTAAAGTAGATCTTGTTGTCAGGACACAGTTAGGTGCTACTTTTTTATCCAATCTGAAAATCTCTAATTTTTATTTGGTATATTTTCACAGTTTAAATTTAATGTAATTATTTAAATGATTGGTTTTAAATCTACTAATATTTCCAATTTGGGGTTATTATTTAAAAGTTTTACACATCCTAATGACTGCCGTAGAGTTTACAATATTCACATTTAATTAATCATGCACTATAAGGAACTTTGTATCATGCACTATCAGGAACATTGTAATTTAAATTCCTTTCCTATCATGCACTATAAGGAACATTGTAATTTAAATTCCTTTCCTATCCTTTGTGCTATTATTGGCATGCATTTTACTTTATATATACCATAAACATGTAATACTTTGATATAATGTTTGCTTTTCATAGCTATCTTTACAGAAATTCAAAATAAGAAAACTAAATTTTAAATTTTCCTTCATGAATGCCATTTCCAGCACTCTTTCTTTGTGTAGATACTAGTTATTGTCTGGTATCTTAGTCCTTATTTTTGAAGAACTTCCTTTAAGGAATAAATAATAGATATGCTTGTAAGGAATTCTCTCAGTTCTTGTTTTTTTCTGCAAGTATTTATTTCTCCTTCAAGTCTATAAAATATTTTCTTTGAGTATGAAATCTGGGCTGACAGGTTTTGTTGTTGTTGTTCCAGCACTTTAAGATGTTACTCCCTTGTCTCTAGATTTCATAGTTCATGATAAGAAGTCTGTTCCAATCCTTATTTTTGTTTCTTTGTATACAATGTACACTTTTTATCTGGCAGCCTTCAAGATTTTCTCTTTATCTTCAGGTTCCAGAAGTTTGAACAGTTATGTTTCTAGGTGTGTTTGGAAGTATGGTATTCTCTGAGCTTCATAGATCTATAGTTCTTATAATTTACTGCTTTTGAAAAATTGTTGGTCATTATCTATTCAAACATTTCTTCTGCTCAGTCTCTCTTCTCTATGATTCCAATTCCATTTATTTTATACCATTTACTATTGTCCCTTAGGTCTTAGAAGAACCGTTATGGTTTTTTGTTTCATGCTTGTCAGTTTGGAAAACTTCCCTTGACCTATCTCCAACTTTACTGTTTCTTTTTTTTTTTTTTTTTACTGTATTGATTGTACTGATAAATTCATCAAAGGCATTCATCTCTTCGATAACCATGCTTTTAATTTCTTCCATTTCCATTTGGTTCTTTATCATAGTTTCCATCTCTCAGCTGAGATTCCATATCTATTCATGCATATTGTCCACTTTTTCCTCCAGAATCTTTGTCACATTATTCAGCTATTTTAAATCTAAAATATGAATCATATTTGATCTGGTTCTGTTGATTGTTTTGTCTCTTGACAGTGTATTGTTGCTTTTTTTCCCCCTTGCTTCTTTGTATGCCCTGCATTTTAGCTGAAAGCTGAATATCTTGTGTGGAAGAGTAGAGATGACTGTAAATAGTATTTATGCCTGGAAATAGGCATGCTTTTTCTCTTTGGATTATAAGAGTTTGTGTCAGTCTAGTCAGGAATTGAGCTGAGTCTTTTTTTGTTGTTGTTGTTATTTTGGCTTCTATGGTTACCCTCAGGGCACCACAAAATTCTCTTGTTTTAACTTGTACTTAGAGTGAGGAATACTTTTTCAGAAGATTTTTTCTCAAGGGCTGCTCGCCTCTCAGTTTTAGGTTTTTCCTTTGTGCCTGAGAAAAGATCTCTCTCTTCACTTTGCCCTTCTCCCAGCATTATACATATGACAACTGCTATGGGTCACTTGCCAGCCTGATAAAGAAGAATGGAAGAGGGGGAACAGGGAATCATTTTCTGTTGTTCTGGTTCAACCTCAATCTGAGGAAGGCACTGTGTGTCCAGATCTTGGATATGAGGCCTTTTTTGTGGTCATACTCCTCCCCCAAAGGTAGAGCTCTAAGTGGTCTAGGCTCAGGGTGTTTTTCTGTCCCTCCCCTAAGGGCAGATGGTGTTTTGTTATTTCCTTCACCTAATTGCAATGCATGTTCACTTCTGGCCTGAGGGTGACAATATCTGCTGTCCTTCCCACATCAGCTTAAGCTTTTACCCCATAAAGAAGGTAAGAGAGAAGGTTCTAGGTGAGGCTTTACACCTTTTCCACAAGAGCTGTTGTTCTCCTCTCCCATACCTTCACCAAAATAGAGGCTTTCTCAGGTCTCCAACCCAGCCCCTAATCTCTCTTATAAGTACATACATAGTCTGTGGAGAAGATCGTGTACATATGGGCAATTTCTCCTTGTGACTGCAGCTCCCAAGAGAGTCTATACACTCATGCCGGTCCACAGTCTGAAGTAACTCGTCAGAAATTTTAGCTGAATTCTCATGAACAGCTTGCGTGGGGTTTAGCATTTACCCCAGGAAAGAAATTGCTCATATTTTGCTTCTCCTTCCAGAAGAATGTTTTTCTTTAGATTTTGAGTTAGTTGACTGCTCTACAACCTCAGCTCTCTGATAAATTCAAGGACAACTATTAATTTGCAGATTATCTCTCTTTTTCATTGTAAGGGTAGTAATGATGCTCTTTCCAGCTTTCTACATCCTAAGTAAAAGCCAGATCATCACTCTCTCTTTTATTTTAACCACTGAAATATACAGTTCCTTTGTATATTGAGGAAATATACTCATTCCTGCCCATTTTTATAGCACTAGCTTTTTCAAAATTTATGCATTACTACAAGAATTAGTCTAATAATGACAAAATTATGTGTGGGGAATAATCTAACACTTATTGAAATGTTGAGCCCATACCTGTGGATTTACTCTATGAAAATACTTCAGTCCGCTGGCATGTACGGCTTCTATTATGGTCATATACAAACAGATGGCACAGAAGTGTCAGTTCTCACATCATAAACTCATGGAGTGACAGACAAGTTAATGAAACACGTCCTTTTTTCTGATATTAATTGCACCACCATATGATAAAAGACTTTAAAATTAAGCTTTATAAGATTCTATTTGCCATGGCAAATTATTTACTTGGAAGAAAGTTGTCTTTCAATGAATTTCATCAAATTAACTAGAAGTAAAGAAATTAAATTAGCAAGTACTCTTAAGTTAATACCAGTTTATGTCCTAAATAGTAAATAAGTAACTCATATTTGGCCTAAGTAGTAGCTCATGGGATTTAACCTATAAAGATTAGGTGCATTTAGTCTGAATAAATAAGCTTGGAAAAAAATTCTTCTTGAAAATCTTGGAAAATAGAGGGTTTTGGGGGAAATTTGTTAAGCACAGGTCAATTTCCTACCAGATAAAAAGGCATGTTTATAATTAATCTGATGGTGATAAAAAGGCTTTTAATTAGATTTCCAATGCAAAATGGGAAAGGATAGGTTTGGAGTCAAACACAGAAGAGTTGAGCCATCTGCTGTCAACCAGCTCTTGCCAACATCTGATTTGCAAGTTAAATTATTCCAGCTGATGACATATGACATTTCTTTCTTCTTTTTAATATCTTACTCAAAATGAGTTTGCTGCTCTGCCACTTGATTAAATATTAAATGCTCTCAAATGCTGAGGTTGGACTTTCAGAAGTCATAGCCGTTGCCATAATGTTCCTCAGTAAACAAATCTAACTAAAGAAACATAGATCTGAGTTGCTGGCTCATGTATTATTGTTCTGTGACATGATTTTGAGTTAGAGAAATTTGACCTCTGAGATATTCACATTTGGAATTTACAAACTCAAAAGTTTCTTCATAGTTTTAGGGTAATGAGGCAGAGGAAACAAGAGTCACCTCTCTAGGTTTTGATCCATATTTGAGCAAAAAGGGAAAATGGTTTAAAGAAGTCAAATCCTATCTGAACTCATTGCTTCATCTCTAGCATGATGAGTTTATCACCCGGCAAAAGAGTTGAGACTTATACTGCAGAAGCTCTCAAAAATTTAAACCATAAAAACACTGCAAAACAATGTGTTCTTATTCCCTATGGCCTAAAGCTGAAAAATTCTGTTTCCCTCAAGGTTTTAGGCTTATTAATAGCTACAGTTTTGCCTTCAGAATTATTGATCCAAACTGCCTTGAATTAAGGCCACAGCTTTTTCCAAACTTTTCAATCACTTAGCCTCCACAGAAATCTCCATAAACAATTGTATCATAACCTAACTAAATCAACCTATGTATGCCAATAACTAGAATGCAAAGTGTGTGTGTGTGTGTGTATTTGACAAGATACCGATTTATATATCATAAAGATAAAACCATGGAGAGAAATTGGTTTTGTGGTAAAGAAGGTGAATATTCATTTCCTGAAGGAAAGCCCAAACCATTGGCATATGAATTCCTGACAGAAAATGAGCACCCTCAGCCAGTCAGGACACAGATTTCTCTACCGGTGAACCACGTGTTCACCTGTAAGGCAAGGACTTGAGGCAATTATATTGGAAGTGATGGCGCCTATGGATCACAGTTTTCGTCCCAGTTGCTTGTGCCCCCTATGCACTCATAAATCTTTAATCATGACTATCTAACTTACAGCTACCAATGGCAGTTTTCTTTAGAAAAGACTTAGTCTGCTGGCATACTTGCAACATTTCTTTTCAGATTCTGTGCGTTCTATCATTACAAAATCAAATTTTAACACCTTTTTCTTAATATATTCATCTGATATAAAGCAAAGACTTTATAGCTTCCCTAAAACGAGGCAACATATCTTAAAATTTCCATTACTGTTTGATCACAAGAGGATGTAAAAGTTATGTAATCAGCAAATCAGTAACAACTTAGGTGGATGAATAAACACAAGCAAAATAAAACGCTAGTGGAACATGAATGGTCATTGTGGGTTTTCCTGAGGAGCCAAAGATGGTGCTTAGCAATTGGGATTTTAGAGAAAATGAATGGCAAGACCACTAACAAATGTGAACATAAGCTGGTTTAGAGTGCCTTGGTCCCGGAGGCCCCTGCCCGTGTTGAGACTCAACCCTTCCATTGCTGGATTGTGGCAAGAGGCAGAAGTGCCTTAAGCAATAAGGGGTAGGAGGAAACTTGAGAGACTCAGGAAAGTTGCTATATATAACAGGTCCATCCAAAATCATTTTATATTTTAATAGAAGATATGGCTATATGTTGTACAATGCTGAATGTTAGTCCTGGTCTATAGATTTGCTTCCAACATTCTCAACAGTGGATTTTTCTAACTCTTATGGTTTCAGAAAATGAACCCTCAGAGTTCTAAAGGATATGCTAAATCCTGAAGTTAACTCTAGCATGTCTCTTCATACCACCAACTTCGATAAAGCACAGAAAAACTGTGTACTTATTCAAGGAGGAATGAATGTAGGCTGTGTTTGTGTACGTGCATACACTGGTACTGGCAGGTAAAATCTGAGCACCTAATAGTTCCAAGTGCTTAAATATGTAATTCAGATACTTCAGCATTACCAGCCCTTGAACACAGCTATTGTCACATTAATAGTAAAGCCTTATTTCCTGTATTTAACTCCCACCTTTACTCACAGGTATTCCGGATGCCTATCAGATCCCCTCTAGTGTTCTGAGCATTCCTGAAGAGTGTTTGTCATGTGCTCATGAAGCAGGGGCCACATAACACCTGTCATGCTCTTACTGTGTTTTACTCTCCTACCTTTTTATTGCTCTCTGTACATAAGATTCCTTGAATGCGTATTGGATGCTGCTGTTGTTGTTTTGACGACACTGCTTTATAAATTGTACGGTTTCTGCTGCTGTCTGACCAGGACTTCAGGTGCCAAATCCTCTCTGTGATGAAGAAGAAATGCTCCATTCCTCAACAACGTGCAGCACTCTGTCACCAAGGCCACAAGGTACCACTACTTTTGCCCTGTCTCAAAAAGTTGGTCTACTTTTGCTTTAACCACTACTTGATAACTATTTCTCTCAAACTCGAAGCAATTCTGGAAGACAGTGAACTGAATGGCCCACAACAGGATGTGACTCAGGGTGGACCATGAGTGTCCACCCTCCTGCACATCATGACTTACCTCAACAAGGCCAATTCGAATCCTTCTCAGGGATGGATAAGGCTGCTGAAGAAGAGATGGTTTTCTCTCCTTCTGTGAGATCGTATTATTTGAGGACCAACTAATTCTGCAGTTTCCAGGAGCCACTGACACCACATGGAGACAGCCTGAGAATAAAGCCAAGAAGAGGCAAGCAGAGCATGATTTAGAGCTGTGCCCTACACCAGAGCAGCCACCGGCCACATGTGGCTTTACACTTGAAGTCATTAAAATTAAGTTAACACATTCATTTCCTCAGTTGCTATTAGCCACACTTCAAGTGCTTAATAGTCACAGAGGCTATCATATTGGACAGTTTAGATATAAAACATTTCTGTAAACACAGAGCATTTTACTGAACAGCATAATCTAGAGGAAGAAATAGAGCCCTAATTTCATCCTTTAAATATCTGCATCCCACCTCGCCCTAAGCTGGATCCACCTTAAATTCCATTTTGGTTTAAGCTAAAATAATGAAAGCTGTTTAAGTTATATTTCTGGCCTTTGAAAAATGTATGAGAAGAAACTAACCCTCAAGCCTATTCCCCAGAGACAGTCAGGAAACACACAACAGCCTTCTCACATTTTCCCAATTTCTTCCCATGACCTTTCCTGACAAGACTGAACTTCACTCTCTCCTTCGGAAAACACACACACACACACACACACACACACACACACACACACACACACACACACACATCCCATTAAAAGAGACCTGGGGGCAGAGGTTTGGTAGGTGTTACCACAAAGCCAGCTTTTACTTCCAAAGAGAAACAAAGCCAGACATTAGTTAGAGTGATAACAGATTTTATTCAGTAAATACTGACAGTAGGGGAAAGAGCTGAGCTCCATTCTGATTTGCACAGTGGTGACTGGGATTTTAAAGGCAGAATGACGGTGTAGAAAAGGGAAGCGAGCAGGGACTCAAAATTACCAAGGGCTGATCGGTGTAAACATGATTAGGCCAGCCAGCTGACTCTGCTACCTGGCAATTCTTAAAGTTAGGATCCTATCTTCCCAGAGTGTAGGAGATAGAGCCCCTGGCCTTCCTGATTATTACATTTCAAAGGAATGTTTTTCAGGTCCTTGAGAAAGACACTTCTGAGTTATGGAAGATACATCTACATCTTAAAGGTTCAGAGGAAGGATTCACAATTGCAAGACTTTCTTAGTGGATGCTCTAAGAAGAGACCTGGTGTTGGCTAGAACAAACAGTAAATTCTTCTGACATCCCTGAGCTTTTCAAAACAAGAACTCCAAAGGGGGCTCGTTGTCCCAGGGACACGAGGTCTTAGGCTGCTAGAAGCCATGTTAAAGTTTGGCCAAGTCTCTGAGGGCCGGGGTTTGAATGGTGTTTTCGAGCCGAGAGTTCTTTGCAATTCTCACTACCTAGATTTTTCCAGAATGCACAGCCAAACATAAATTATGTAATTTAATCCATAAAATAATCATCTGATGTAAATATCATTATCCCCATTTTACAGATAAGGGAATCAAAGTTCAGAGGACTTAAATCACTTGTCCAGGTCACATACTAAAACGTTAAAAAGCATACTGAAACCCAGATTTCTCTGACTAAAGACTGTTTTTCTTCACATCATCCACAACTCTGTCTCCCTACTGGTCTCCCTAATTTTTCATACATGTTTCAGTAACAGTTTTTACAGAAATGCCCTTGCCTTTAAATGACAAAGCCCATAAGATATCAATAGGGAAAAATATATCACAAAATGCCAGGAACTTGTGATTAACAGGAAGCAGGTGTACAAACAGAAAGTGTACAACTCACATCCATTGTCATCTCTGCAAATGGCATGGTCCCAAAGTTGCTGAACGGGGGAATTTGATTATCTTTTCTTCCCCTGAAGGCTGATAAATCGAATTCAGCCTGCTATTGTTCCAGATACAGCCTGAATCTTCCATAGGATTTTAATCAGCAGCAGAATTATGTAGCATATGGGAGCTATTTGGCTGAAAGGAGACTCCAACTGTTACTGGTACATCCTCCCAACATGAAAGGAAAATAATAATATGGAATAATCGGACTCTCTTATCTATGCAACAGCTTCCCTCTGAGAAACTCCATGGTTTACTGTACTCCATCTTCCCAACATGCTGTTTGGTGGGTCAGAGAACTACTTGACTATAATCCTGGATGCTTACTGGCTGATTCCACCAACATGTTCATCTCTTCCATAGCTCTCTCTCTATCTCCATCTATAAATCTTATTTCCTCTCACCTTTCAATCTCTTCTGTTCTCTAATGATTAACTTTCACCCATTCCTCCCCATCTACACTACCCTGCCCTTCATTCCTCTTTCTTGCTACTAATTTCTTCCTTTTCCACCCTTATTCTGTAAAAAGCCTAAATGGGAGCACAGGATTCATACGTGATCAAGTCTATAGTTCAGTTACATCATCCTATTATACTACAATGATGGTCAAATGTAGAGGTCACTTCACTTATTCACTCCCTTAGCCACCAAAACTTTATTGAATGTGTTTGTTTCAAGATTCAAAGGTAACACATGGTCCTTTCCTTCAAACATGGAAGACAAACAAATGACAATGACAGGCAATGACAATACAACGTGAAGTGTCATCATTTTATTGAGCCCACTAATGTATAGGAAAAACAAAGAAGGTTAGCAGCATGGTCTCTACGGTTGCTGGCACTGGTCCCTAGAGCTTTTATTTTTGTTTTTGTTCTGTTTTTTAACATCTTTATTGGAGTATAATTGCTTTACAATGGTGTGTTAGTTTCTGCTTTATAACAAAGTGAATCAGTTATACACATACATATGTTCCCATATCTCTTCCCTCTGGCATCTCCCTCCCTCCCTCCCTCCCTATGCCACCCCTCTAGGTGGTCACAAAGCACCGAGCTGATCTCCCAGTGCTATGTGGCTGCTTCCCACTAGCTATCTATTTTATGTTTGGTAGTGTATATATGTTAGATCTGGTTCCAGAGCCAGGCTCAGAAACCAAATATCAGGCTTCTTTTTAACCTCCCTCTCCCCTTTCTTGACCTTTCTTGACATGCCTCAACCTCTACTCACTCAGAAAGGTTATGAAAGATATTATCAGGGATTGTTTAACGCTCTTACACACACCTGAGAATGACATTGACCAAGCTCACCTGTTAATTCGGCATTTTAAGTAACCCAGGAGTCAAATCTAAAGCTCTTGGCATATATATTTTCCTATAGCAGGAAATGCAAAGAATAAGCCACTGGTGCTATTGGGAAGCAAAACAAGATTTTGAAATAAAGTGTCAAGACCCTCTTGACATCCCTGTACTTGTCCAAAATGTGAATTCCATAGTGGGGAGCTAGTAAATGTCATTTTTAAGCCCTCAGATACAAGATAGACTTTATCAGATGGCAGAGAGAAGAATGGTTGAAAAAGAATTGGCCAAGAATGACACACTCTTTCAGTCCTGGACCATGTCAGAAGATGTGATTTCCTTCTTCTGTCCCTAGATCTAGTTACCCAACAAAAACTCAGCTTCTAGGAGTGATGGGAGGTGATTTCTTTACTAAGGTATTGCCATCAAAGTTCTCAAGCCATGAAAAGGAATGCCTAAAGTAATGGGTGCTTGCAAAAGAAAACCTATACTGATTTTGTACAAGGGTGGGAATTCAGTAAAAGAGAATTTTTCCTTCAGAAGGAATAATGAAAAACAAACAAACAAAAACTCTTCCATTACCATCAAACCCTAGGAAGAATCAGGCAACAGAACAATTCTGAGTGTCTCAGATAAGAACTGAAAATGATTCTAATCCCTTGGAACCCTGAGAAGAGTGGTAATGTTGAGGTTTTACACTGAGTGTAAAAATTAAGTAGTAAATGGGCTCAGGATAAGACTGTAATATACCATTAACTTTTTAAAAGTATATTGAAGATAACTTTTTTTCTCTTCTTCTTTGTTCCTAGGACAAAATAGATGCTAAATAAATGTTTGTTGCATCCATGAACGAATGAACAAATGAACAGACATTTTCGAATGCTCTAAAACAGTATTAAAAATTACTTGCTTAAAGAATTATAAAAGTTAAAAGACAATTATATTCAAAAGCCATATAGAAGGAACTAATGAAAAAACTGTGCACAAAAAGTCCCAAATCCAAATAATAACCTCCCAGCAAGTTCATTAATCTTGATTTGCACTGATAACACTGTTATTGCAAAATTGATACATATTAGGATAACCTGCTTCAACAAATACCCCAAACAACTTCACTGTCTTCACACAATGGAATTTTCTTTCTGGTTTACATAAGAGTCCAATGGCAAGAGTGGGATTTGGGGGCAAGAAGCTCTGCACCATGAAGTTATTCAAAGACCCTACTCTTTTATTGGTTCTTCCGTCCCCTATCACCTCCAAGTTCTCCACTGGATTGCCTACATTCAGTCAACAGATGATGGAAGAGAGGAAGCATGTAGTGTGGAAGGTCTTGTGGTCCAGGCATGGAGATGGGCACTCTGGCCACACTCTGCTGGCCAGAACTCAGTATCTGACTTTAAGTTAGAAGGGTTGAAAAGTTTCATTATGATAAATAAATAATAGGCATAGTCAGGTTTTAAGCAAAAAAATGACATGATGAAAGTGGAGAATTATACTGGCCATGCTGAATAGAAGAACCTAGTGAGGGGATAAACCAGAGACGGAGGGACCTGTTACAAAGCTATTGCAATAACATGGGCAGGGAACGATGAGGCCCAGACCAAGACAGTAGAGAAAGAATGACAAGAAAATAATCAATATGAGGATATATTGACTGATTTGCTGAGTGAGCAGAAAAAAACAAACGCTAGTCTTGGGCTTTATATATTTATAGGTATATATAATCACATTTGGGTGGTCTTTTGGTTAACTGATGCATGCTATGTTGGTTTGTTCACTTTTTCCCACAGGAATTAGGAAAATAAAAATTTAGATGTGAAGAAAAGTGAATAGAATGCAGTGTCTGTGGGAAGTCAGGGAAAGCTAACATGGAATCAAGGAAAACAAACAAATGAAGGGAATACTTTGGGATTCTGAGGGTTTTGAAGTCAATGTATGACAGCAAATTAAGTGTCAAAAGAGCAAAAATTACGTCCGAAACATTTCCCCATATTTGTTACGTTGCTATTTCCCACAACGGTCAAACATTCAGTTGCAAATAAAATACTTGAATAATTTCATTTTTGGATGTGGCAACTGGTTTACAGTGTGCATTTTTGAGGATTCTGTAAAGATGCTATTTTTAGTGCTTAGAAGTGGAAATTTGTACCTGGGGAGGCTAACTGGTAACCAAGTAATCTGACAAATGATCTAGTGCAAATCAGCTTTAATCACATTGTTGGCATGCATCATAGGAATTAAGTAATGCTCAGTAAGTTTAAAATATACCATGTAAGATCCATTACTTAGACAAAGAAGGGTGCCATTAATCCCTGGAAAAACAAATATCTACTTTTCTAAAGACTTCCTGCAGCCTTTCTGCAGTTTGTGAGAGATACGGACACAGCAGCTGGGCTGGGCACACAGCAATTCCGTTAGTGGTAATAACAGCCAGAGTGAGGAACTGAATGTGAACTAGCATTTCAGTCTCCTCACACAGGTCAGCCCCTCTTCTTGAATCACACCTAAGCCTGATTACCAGAGAATTCCAGAATGTTCTCCCTGTAGTGAACCAGTCAAGGTAAAAGGAAAGAGACTTTTCTTGGGGCCTTCTACGCATCTAATTTTTTTTATAGGAAGAAAACAAATCCACACATAAACCTCAGTTGTTCAATGCAAAATTTGTAGAGATACTTTCAAGCATCTGTGTTGTCTCCAGGCAACAGGAACATTTTAAATAAAATTTTCATTAATTTCTCAACAGTTACGCAGTAATCTACATGTGCAAGTACTCTATCAAAATGAATCCTTTTATCATACATATTCATACATATCATACATATTCATAAAGGAGAACTTGAAATGTTTAAGCACACACATTTACTATACTCCCAATCACAGTAATAGGTTTGGAGAGCAAAACGGAACAGAACAGCCCCTAAACAAGAATATGTAATTTCTACCAAATAGCACAGCACCAAACAGTATGTAAGCTACTATGAACCAAGCACTCTCCACTTAATCTTTCCACATCCAAGTGAGGTACTAACATTGTTCTCAGTTGAGGAAACTGAGGCACAAGGTGGGAAAGTAACTTACTGTAGACACACAGTTTGGAAGTGGCAGAAAACATGTAGGGCTGGACCGAATGCAGGGTCTACCCTCTTAACCACTTGACTGTATTGAAGCAAGAGCACAGAGTATTTTACCAACAGAAGTGACGTTGGTGGTTTGTGGGGTTGGTGGCAGGGTGTGACAGAAAGAAGAGCACAAGAGATGAAGCAGCAGTGATAAACAGAGATCATGTCATGAAGAAACTTGGGTTAATAGAAATTATAAAGCTACTGCTAGTGATTCCAATAAAAATGGTGATAGTCATAAAGTTCTGAATTTATATGATATGTGCAAAAGGGTAATAAATAAATCAGAGTTGGAGCCTCGGCCAACTGCATCTATTTTCTGTCTTTTGAAAAATAAATACTGCTCAATAGCCCTCCTTTGACAGAGACTGGTAAATAAGAAAGGTTTGTTTAGTTGTAATTAACATTGGTCATCCTTCCTGAATTGTTGCTTAGGTGCCAAAGAATTCTGTCTACACTGTTTTCAGAAGTTTCTGCCAAGTATCATCCTCACATCACTGACTGCAGTTTCCTCGGTAAAATTCTCTGTTACATTCTCAAGATTTACCGAGGTACAGCCTGTTCTACAACAGCACATGTTTCTATAAGACCAATTAGCTCATATTTTTTCTTGATAAACAAAAACACATCTCATAATCTTAAATATACAGTCAAAAAATTTGGCACTATTGCTCACAGACCCGTAATCACTCATGCACATTACAACTTGTAAGGAAATAACTGATTTTTATTTCAGAGAACTAGAGAATAGGTAATGAGAACTGTTACAAGCATTTGGTGTATCAAGAATTTTGTAAGTGCACACATCCTTTTTACACTTTCTTAGAGTGGATGGATGGATAGCTAGATCGATAGATCGATAGATAATGAAGATAAAGATAACAAGTAGGTAGGTATATAGATAGACCCAAAGTGCCCTAGTCCAGATTCCCCAGAAGCAGACATAGAAAACAAATTTACGGTGACCAAAGGGGAAAGGGGGTGGGGGAGGAATAGATTAGAAGTTGGAGGTTAGCAGATACAAACTACTCTATGTAAAATAAACAACAAGGTCTTACTGTATAGTACAGGGAACTATATTCAATATCCTGTAACAATGCATAAAGGAAAAGAATATGAGAATGTGAAATGGAGATGAGCATGCACAACAATTATCAAGGAGTGCTTTTAGGATCAAGACCTGTGGAAATAGGGGGAAGGAAGCAGTACTGAGCAGGGGGAGAAGTAGAGCTGGGATGCAAGTATTACGAAGGCCACAGGTGACCACACATCTCAGGACTGGGATAGCCATTGAGAGATGTCCAAATTGATAAAAGGGACCTTCTTACGCCCATGTTTGATTAGTCATTGAATATAAGCTGCCTCTGGAAGATGTGACCAAGGGCAAGTCAGGTTTCTTTAACTGGGGCACTCCTCCAAATGGGATAAGGGTCTTCTTTTATTAGCACTCTCTGCTCCTAGATGAATAAACATTTTATTCCTAAAAGAAGATCTGAATGGCATATCACAGTATTCTCACACAAAGGTACAGCAACTCTATAACATATCAAATTAAAAAACACAGGAATATATATTATATATGTAAAATACACATATATTATATTAAATATGCACTATATATTAAAACAATGTATATATATATAGTAAAACCATGCATGATGACCAATTTTTCAGTATTTTATCTTGCTTAGAAATTATTCAAGTCTGAAGAACTATCAATTAATGACAAGAAAATATAAATCTGATATTTTAAAAATAACTAAAATCCTGAAAAATTATATTTTCAGCTGTTGCATCCAGAAGATAATTACTATTGATATAAAAATCATTGAAATTAGTATTTAATTTAAAGCATATATTTTTCTAAAATTCTTTTTTATTGAAGTATAGTTGACTTACAATGTTGTATTAGTTTCTGGTGTACAGCAAAGAGATTCAGTTATACATATGTATTTCTTTCTCCTATTCTTTTCCATTATGCTTTATTACAGGATATTAAGTACAGTTCCTGGTACTATACAGTTTATTTTATACAGAGTAGTTTGTATCAGCTAATCTCAAACTTCTAATTTATTCCTCCCCTGTTACCCTTTGGTAAACATAAATTTTTCTGTGTCTGTGAGTCTGTTTCCATTTTGTAAGTAAGTTTATTTGTATCATATTTTAGATTCCACAAATAAGTGATATCATAGGATATTTGTCTTTCTCCGTTTGACTTACTTCACTTAATATGATAATCTGTAGGTCCATCCATGTTGCTACAAATGGCATTATTTCATTTTTTTTATAGCTGAGTAGCATTCCATCGTGTATATATACCACATCTTCCTTATCCATTCATCTGTCAATGGACATTTAGGTTACTTCCATGTCTTGGCTATTGTAAATAATGCTGCTATGAACACTGGGGTGCATGTATCTTTTAGAATTAGAATTTTCTCTGGATATGTACCCAGGAGTGGTATTGCAGGATCATACAGCAACTCTATTTTTAGTTTTTAAGGAACCTCCATACTGTTTTCCATAGTGGTTGCACCAATTTACATTCCCACCAACAGTGTAGGAGGGTTCCTTTTTCTCCACACCCTCTCCAGCATAACTGTAGACTTTTAATAATAGCCATTCTGACTGGTGTGAAGTTAAACCTCATTGTGATCTTGATTTGAATTTCTCTAATAATTAGCCATGTTGAACATTTTTTCATGTGCCTATTGGCCATCTGTATGTCTTCTTTGAAGAAATATCTGTTTAGGTTTTCCGCCTATTTATTGATTGGGTTGTTTGTTTTTTGTTGTTGACTTGTATGAGCTGTTTGTATATTCTGGAAATTAAGCCCTGTTGGTTGCATCGTTTGCAAATATTCCTTCCCAGTCTGTAGGTTGTCTTTTCATTTTGTTTATGGTTTTCTTTGCTGTGCAAAAGCTTATAAGTTTGATTAGGTCCCATTTGTTTATCTTTGCTTTTATTTCTATTGCCTTGGGGGACTAACCTAAGAAAACATTGCTATGATTTATGTCAGAGAATGTTTTGCCTATGTTCTCTCTAGGAGTTTTATGATGTCATGTCTTTAAGCCATTTTGAATTTATTTTTGTGTAGGATGTGAGGGAATGTTCTCACTTCACTGATTAACATGCAGCTGTCCAGCTTTGCCAATGCCACTTGCTGAAGAGACTGTCTTTTCTCCACTGGATATGCTTGCCTCCTTCGTCAAAGATTAATTGACCTTAGGTATGTGGGTTCATTTCTGGGCTCTCTATTATGTTCTATTGATCTATATGTCTGTTTTTGTGCCAGTACTATGCTCTTTTGACTACTGTAGCTTTGTAGTATTGTCTGAAGTCTGAAAGGGTTATGCTTCCAGCTTTGTTCTTTTTACTCAGGATTGCTTTGGCAATTCTGGGTCTTTCGTGGCTCCATATAAATTTTAGAATAATTTGTTCTAGTTCTGTGAAAAATGTCACAGTTACTTTGATAGGAATCACATTAAATCTGTAGATTGCTTTGGTCAGTATGGCCATTTTAACTATATTAATTCTTCCAATCCAAGAGCATGGGATATCGTCCTATTTCTTTGAATCATTTTCGATTTCCTTTATTAATGTTTAATACTTCTCAGCATTATAGTCTTTCACCTCCTTGGTTAGGTTTATTCCTAAGTATTTTTTTATACATTTATATATTTTATTTATTTATTTTTGGCTGCATTGGGTATTTGTTGCTGCGTGCGGGCTTTCTCCAGTTGTGGTGAGAGGGGGCTACTCTTCATTGTGGTGTGCAGGCCTCTCATTGCTGTGGCTTCTCTTGTTGTGGAGCATGGGCTCTAGGCGTGCAGCTTCAGTAGCTGTAGCACACGGGCTCAGTAGTTGTGGTGCACAGGCTTAGTTGCTCCACGGCATGTGGGACCTTCCTGGAGCAGGGATGGAACCTGTGTTGCCTGCATTGGCAGGTGGATTCTTAACCACTGTGCCACCAGGGAAGTCCCCTAAGTATTTTTTGATGCAATTTTAAACTGGACTTTTTTTTAACTTTCTTTTTCTGATATTTCATTGCTAGTGTAACGGAATGCAACAGATTTCTGTATGTTAATCTTGTATCCTGCTACCTTGCTGAATTCATTTAGCAGTTCTAGTAGTTTTGTGTGGCACCATTAGGGTTTTCTATATATAGTATCATGTTATCTGTATATAAGGACAATTTTACCTCTTCCCTTCCAATTTGGATACTTTTTCTTTTCCTTGTTTGTCTGCTGTAGCTAGGACTTCCAATACTATGTTGAATAGAACTAGTGTGAGTGGGCATCCTTGTCTTGTTCCAGATTTTAGTGGGAAGGCTTTCATTTTCACCATTGAGTATTATGTTGGCTGTGGGTTTGTCATAAATAGCTTTTATTATGATGAGATAAGTTCCCTCCATACCCATTTGAAGTTTTTATCATGAATGGATGTTGAATTTATCAAGTGTTTTTTCTGCACCTATTGAGATGATCATGTGTTTTCTGTCTTTTCTTTAGTCGATGTGGTATATCACATTGATTGATTTGCATATTTGAAATATCCTTGTGACCCTGGGATGAATCCAGCTTGGTCGTAGTGTATGATCTTTTTTATGCGTTGCTGGATTCAGTTTGCTAATATTTTGTTGAGAATTTTTGCATCTATATTCATCAATATTGGCCCACAATTTTCTTTTTTGGTACTGCCTGTCTTGTTTTGATATCAGGGTGATGGCAGCTTCACAGAATGACTTTGGAAGTGTTCACCCCTTTTCAATCTTTTGGAAGAGTTTGAGAAGAATTGGTATAAGTTCTTCTTTGTATGTTTGATAGAATTCCCCAGTGAAGACATCTGATCTTGGACTTTTCTTTGCAGGGAGTTTTTTAAATTACAGATTCTATTTCACTTCTAGCGATCAGTCTGTTCAAATTAATATTGTTGGTATAAGGGTTGTTTTCAGTATGGATGCCCGTCATGTCTTTCCTCAGTGTGTGCTGGCCATCACCCCTTTGATAAGGGGTGTGACCAGTGTTGTGATGACCAGAGCTTGCACTGGATGTTGAGTGGGGCCTCCTCTTTGCTCTGTGGCTGTCACAGCCCCGTCGAGTGCAGGGTCTGCTCCCTGATTGTTGGAGCAGAAGCCCCCAGAGCCATTTCTGAGCTGTGGTGTGAGGCAGGCAGGACTGGAACACTTCTGCTGGGAGAGGAACCATTGGGTATTCCTCCACAGGAGCTGTCCACCAGGAAGTGCACTCTATGGTGTCGCCTACCCCCAGTTGTGTGGGCTCACAAAGTACACTGTTGTTGGCACTGCCCCTGGCCCCACTTCAACCATGGGAATGCAGGCAATCAGCCCAGGTGTCCTTCAGGCACTGTGCTCACACAGCCACCAGTGCAGATTTGTTGGCACAGATCTGCTGAAGTCAGGTACCAGGACCGCCACAGTCATGCACCTGGACCCCCTGCCAGGAGCTACAGAATCAGACCACACCCCAGCCCTGCCTCCACATGCGCACTCCCACAAAGCCCACAGCTGCTAACCCCGGATCTGTCCCTGCCACGGGGGCACCAGTAATCTGCTCAGATGTCCCACAAGCACTGAGCTTACAAAGCTGCTGGCAGCACGTAAATCCGGGGGCAGCACAGCCACTAGGAGATGGCTCAGATTTCAGCCTCTCCATGTGTGGGCAACCCGCCGGTGCCTGTGTGCTCCCGTAGAGGTCTCGCAGAGGTGGAGCCATGCCTCCTGTGAGTACACCGAGAATGAGGCCGCTATGTCTGGGGTCCACGCCTCCCTTCAGCACTTGTGTTAAAAATCGGGCTCCTATAGCAGACCTAGGCTCAGTCCTGCGGACGCCCCCATTGCAGCTCAGACCACACTCCAGCCCCTTCAGGTTGTCTCCATGCAGCCAACCCCAGTTCCCTCCCTGAGTCTGTGCTCTGAAGCCCGAGTTTCAGCTCCCAGCCCCCGTACACACCAGCAGACGCACATCTCAGGCTGGGGACTGCAGGCAGGTGGCCAAGACCCTCTGCACTGGTCTCTCTCTGTTCTGCCTGCCGCAATCCAGGTGCTGCACTCTCCTCTGAGCCTCTGAAGCTCCCTTTCTGTCTTGGCCAATCCTCTAGCCAATGAAGGGAGTTCCGAGGGTGAGGGAACATTTTCTCTTTCACAGCTCCCTCACAGAGGTGCAGGCCATGTACTGATTCCTTTTTCTTTCCTTTTCTTTTCTTTTGTTCTACTCAGTTATGTGATGATCTTTGTTGCAATTTTGGTTATATGAGTGTTTTTGCCAGCTTTCAGCAGGTATTCTGTGAGAACTGTTCCTCATGTAGATATACTTTTTTTATGCATTTGTGGGAAGAGGTGAGTCCACGTCCTCCAATTTTGCCATCTTGATCTCTGTCCCCTAAAATTCTTAAACATTTTGTAGGAATGATGTTATTTATCTGATCGATATACCAGAAGTATAGAATGTATATAATATGTTTAGGAAGTTTAAATAAAAATCACACAGATAAGACAAGGTAAATGCATATAGCTGTTTTAAAACCAAAACTGTCAAACCCAAAGGAGATAGATCAAGATGGTGGAGTAGGAGGACACGGAATTAACCTCTCCCCAGGAACACAACAAAAATGCATCTGTACGTGGAGCAATTTTCAGTAAAAACTAACTGGAGACTGGCAGAAAGACTCTTACACAATCAAGGCTATAAGAAAGAACCACAAAGAATGGGGAAAGGGAAGAGAAGTGATCAGGTTGGGACCTGCACCACAGGGAGGGTACTCAAAAGAGGAGGGGGATTACATGGGCAGAGAACCTCCCTACAGAGTGAACGGTTTGAGCAACAGATTGCGCACACGGCCCTGGGGTCCAACACCATGAAGACAAGTCCCCTTGGCTGGTTAGAGCTGGTAGGACTAACAGAAGGGCTGGGGGAAGCCTGGACTCCACTCAGGAGGAACACATATGCTTGCTTACTCCTAAAATAGAGCAGAGGTAGACTGAAACTGCGTGGGATGCTGGCCAGTTTCCCATGACCGCCCAATGGGCGCCCCGGCCTCAGCCAAGGGCCTACTCTGGCCCTGCTTGTTTCACGATGCAGCTCCACACTGGAGTAAGCACTGCCACCGTCAAGGAGAGAGCTCCACTGTGAGGGGCGGGACCAGCACAGACACGGATCAGTTTCTGAACAGTGTAGGGGCAGCCATTACAGCGCCTAAGGAGGCAGCCATCAAAAGCAGTTCTGGGCTCTGACTGTAGCTGGGGCCACCAGAGCTCATACCCAGACCCACCCCAAGCACCTGCAACAGCCCTTATTGATCCAGCACTGCTCCCCTCTGGGACAAGGCAGCCAGTGCTGGGAGTGGGAAGAACACAAATTTTAAAGGGAACACAGCCACCTCAGGGCTGACCCTCATGGCTTCTGCTCCAGCAACTTAGAGCCCACCCCCAATAGGGTGGTGCTGGCCACTGGGCACACTGAGTAGAGGAGAAGGCCTGGCTTACACTTGACTCTGGTCCTATCCTCTCCATCCTCAGCCCCACCTCCTACCAAGGTGATACCTGCCAGCAAACCCTGGGGAAAGATATGACGCATGCTCACATCAGATCCAGCTCTCGCACCAAAGCCACTGGGTACACACAGACTATATAAGGATGCTCCCATACGAGGACACCCCTTCAAGACTGGAATAGGAAACTGTTTCACCTAATTTCATAGAGACAGCGAAAGTTAAGCAAAATGAGAAGACAGAGGAAATTTGTTTCAATTGAAAGAACAAAACAAAGGCCCTGAAAAAACAACTAATGAACATAAATAAACAATTTTCCAGATAAAGGGTTCAAAGCATTAGTAGTGAGAATGCTAACTGACTTGGGACAAGAATAGATGAACACAGTAAGAATTTTAACAAAGAACTAAAAAATATTTTTTAAAAAAGAGCCAGTCGGAACTGAAGAATAAAATAACTGAAATGAAAAACACACTAGAAGGAAATAATAGCAGGCTAGGTGATTCAGAAGAATGAATAGTGATCTGGAAGACAGAATACTGGAAATCACCAAACCAGAACAGCAAAAGGAAAAACAAATTTTAAAAAGATAACAGTTTAAGGGACCTAAGAGGCAACATCAAGCATACCAACATTCGCATTATAGGGGTCTCAGAAGAAGAGAGGAAGAAAGGAGTAGAAAATGTATTTGATAAAATTATGGCTGAAAACATCCTGAATCTGAAGATGGAAACTAATAACCAGGTCCAGGAAGCACAGAAGGTCCCTAACAAGATGAACCCAAACAGACCCAAACCAGGACATATCATAATTAAAATGGCAAAAGTTAAAGATAAAGAGAGTATTCTAAGGACAGCAAGGGAAAAACAAAGAGTCATATACCCAGGAACCCCCATAAGGCTATACACTGATTTTTCTGCAAAAACTTTGCAGGCCAGGAGGGAGTGGCAAGATATATTCAAAGTCCTGGAAAAAAACCTGCAACCTAGGATACTCTACCCTGAAAGATTATCTTTTAGAATTGAAGGAGAGATAAAGAACTTCTTAGACAAGCAAAAACTAAATTAGTTCATCAATACTAAACCAACCCTCAGTGGTCTTTTCTAACTGGAAAGGAAGGGGATATAACAGTAAGTATCTGTAGTAAAGGAAAATTCCCACTATTAAAGGCAAATATATAGTAAGGCTGAGGATCAACCACTTAAATAAGCTAGTGTAAATATTAAAAGAGAAAAAACTATAAGATCAAGTATAACTATAATAATCAGTAAAGTTATAAACGTGAAGATGTAAAATATGACATCAAAATTTTACCTCAAGGGGAGTAGAAAATGTAGCTCTTTTAGAATCTGCTTGAATGTAAATGACTGCCAGTTTACAACAAGTAGATATAGTTATAGATCTGCATACACGAACCCCACAGTAAACACAAATCAAAAACCTACAATAGATACACAAAAACTAGAAAGAAAGAATCACAAGCATACTACTAAAGAAAACCATCAAATCACAAAGAAAGAAACAGAAAGAAGGAAAGAACAGAAAACAACCAGAAAACAAGTAATAAAATGGCAATAAGCACATACCAATCAATAATTACATTAAATGTCAATGGACTAAATGCTCCAATCAAAAGACATTGGTTGGCTGATTGGATAAAATAATCAAGACCTATCTATATGCTGCTTACAAGACACTCACTTCGGAGCTAAAGACACACAAAAAATGAAAGTGTTCGAAGATGAAAAAATATTTCATGCAAATGCAAACGACAAGAAAGTGGAGTAGCAATACAGTAAGTCCCCTACATACGAACGAGTTCAGTTCTGAGAGAGTGTTCAGAAGCCCAATTTGTTCGTAAGTCCAACAAAGGTAGCCTAGGTACCCAACTAACATAATCAGTATATACTGCTGCTTTTACGCTTGCTCCTGGACATCCTGAGCTTGAAATAAAGATGCTATACTACTGTACTCTATACAGTACTGTACAGCAAAGTACACAAAATCACAACCACTTGTAGAGAACGCACGCACGTGACAACGTACACCAGACACGTGAACTAATTTACATGACTGGACATGCAAACACATGTTTGCATCTCTGAAGGTGTATGTAGGGGACATACTGTACTCATATCAGACAAAATAGACTTTATTTATTTATTTTTATTTTTTATTTGTTTTTTTGTGGTACGCGGGCCTCTCACTGTTGTGGCCTCTCCCGTTGCAGAGCACAGGCTCCAGACGCGCAGGCTCAGTAGCCATGGCTCACGGGCCCAGCCGCTCCGTGGCATGTGGGATCTTCCCGGACCGGGGCACGAACCCGCGTCCCCTGCATCGGCAGGCGGACTCTCAAACCACTGCGCCACCAGGGAAGCCCATGTTTGTTTTTTTGATATTGAGCTTCATGAGATGTTTGTATATTTTGGAGATTAATCCCTTGTCAGTTTTTTCATTTGCAAATATTTTCTCCCATTCTGAGGGTTGTCTTTTTGTCTCATTTATGGTTTTCTTTGCTATGCAAAAGCTTTTAAGTTTCATTATGTCCCATTTGTTTATTTTTCTTTTTATTTTCATTACTGTTGGAGGTGGGTCCAAAAAGATCTTGCTGTGATTTATGTCAAAGAGTGTTCTTCCTATGTTTTCCTCTAAGAGTTTTATAGTGCCCAGTTCTACATTTAGGTCTTTAATCCATTTTGAGTTTATTTTTGTGTATGGTGTTAGGGAGTGTTCTAATTTCATTCTTTTACATGTAGCTGTCCAGTTTTCCCAGCACCACTTATTGAAGAGACTGTCTTTTCTCCATTGTATATTCTTGTCTACTTTGTCATAGATTAGGTGGCCAGATGTGTGTGGGTTTATCTCTGGGCTTTCTATCCTGTTCCGTTGATCTATATTTCTGTTTTTGTGCCAGTACCACACTGTCTGATCACTGTAGCTTTGTAGTATAGTCTGAAGTCAGGGAGCCTGATTCCTCCAGCTCCGTTTTTCTTTCTCAAGATTGCTTTGGTTATTTGGGGTCTTTTGTGTTTCCATACAAATTGTAAAATTTTTTGTTCTAATTCTGTGAAAAATGCCATTGGTAATTTGATTGGGATTGCATTGAATCTGCAGATTGCTTTGGGTAGTATAGTCATTTTCAGAATATTGATTCTTCCCATCCAAGAACATAGTACATCTCTCCATCTGTTTATGTCATCTTTGATTTCTTTCATCAATGTCTTACAGTTTTCCGAGTATAGGTCTTTTACCTCCTTAGGTAGGTTTATTCCTAGATATTTTATTCTTAATAAAAGAATAAAATAAAATAAAATAAAATATTCTTTATATTTTATTCTTTATACAAGTGGCATATTTCACAGAATTAGAACAAAAATTTTCACAATTTGTATGGAAGAATATACAATGGAGAGAAGACAGTATCTTCAATGCATGGTGCTAGGAAAACTGGACAGCTACGTGTTAAAAAATGAAATTAGTACATTTTCTCATACCATCTACAAAAATAAACTCAAAATGGAGTAAAGACCTAAATGTAAGAGCAGAAAACATAAAACTGCTAGAGGAGAACATAGGCAGAACACTCTTTGACATAAATCATAGCAATATGTTTTTGGATCTGTCTCCTAAGGCAAAAGAAGCAAAAGACAAAATAAACAAATGAGACCTAATTAAGCTTAAAAGCTTTTGCACAGCAAAGGAAACCACTGACAAAATGAAAAGACTTACTGAATGGTAGAAAATGATTGTAAATGATATAACTAACCAGGAGTTAATATCCAAAATTTATAAATAGCTCATGCAACTCAATATTAAAAAAAAAAAACAAAACAGCCTGATTAAAAAAATGGGCAGAATACCTGAATAGACATTTTCCCAAAGAAGACATACAGATGGCCAACAGGCACATGCAAGGATGTTCAACATTGCTATTCAGAGAAATGCCAATCAAAACCACAATGATATATCACCTCGCACCTTTCTGAATGGCTATCATCAAAAGGACTGCAAATAACAAAGGTTGGCAAAGACATGGAGAAAAGAGAACACTAATACACTGTTGGTGGAAATGTAAATTGGTGCAGCCCCTTTAGAAAACAGTATGGAGCTTCCTCAAAGAACTAAGCTTAGAATCACCATATGTTCCAGCAATTCCACTCCTGTTTATAAATCCAAAAAAAACCAAAAACACTAATTCGTGAAGACACATGTACCCCAGTGTTCACAGTAGCATTATTTACAATAGCCAAAATATGAAAGCAATCTAAACGTGTATCAGCAGATGGCTAAGGAAGATGTGGTGTACACACACATGCACGCACACACACACACACACACACACACACACAGAGGAATATTACTCAACCATAAAAAATAATGAAATTCTGCCATTTGCAACAATGTGGATGGACCTGGAGGGCATTATCCTTCATAAAATAAGTCAGACAGAGAACGACAAATACTCTATGTAATCCTTTATATGTGCAATCTAAAAAATAAAATGAATGAATATAACAAAACAGAAACAGACTCACAGATATAGAGATCAAACTGGTGGTTACCAGTGGGGAGAAAGAAGGGGGAGGGGCAAGATAGGGTAAGGATTAAGAGATTCAAACTATTATGTATGAAATAAATAAATAACAAGGGTATATTGTACAGCACAGAGAAATATAGCCATTATTTTATAGCTTTAAGTGGAACAGAATATATAAAAATGTTGAATCACTATGTTGTACATCTGAAACTAATTTAATATTGTAAATCAACTATATTTCAATTAAAAAAATAAAGTAACTGAGGTAGGTGAAAAAACATTTTCAAACTAGTCAGAATTGTCTAAAAATTTGTTTTAATTATGGAAGTCGGGATTCTTGTGTATTTTTTTTAAATGCTTTTAAACTGGCATTTTCAGTGAAAAGTGTTCTTTTGGTATTTTTTGTTTTTTAAGGGTTCCATATTTAAAGCATTAGATATTTAGTGTCTTTAATTCTCTAGGAAATTGTATGTTCCCTTATATTAGACTTTTATAAACCTTATTTATAAACCAATCAATATAGAACTCCTTAATTTACAAGATTTTATATCTAATTAATTTACTTATTTTTCCAGAAGTAAGAGAATATTTCTAACACAAAATGAGAGATAAAGACTTTTTTGCAATTACAGACACAGACACACAGCTTGTAGCTTTAGTTCTATACCATTAGTCATAACTTAAAATAAACATGGAGAACAAAAGCTCACAAAACTGCATGTCGAAATGCTCTTAACCTTTTCAGTGGAAGGCTGATGTATTCTTGAATAAACAAGGAAACCAACAAACAAAATTTTCTGTCATCTCTCACCCAACAGGATAGATCTCTGCCTGATAAAGACCATCAAATAGGCCATAAAACCAAATTCACATACATTGGTGGCAAATTAAGAATAACTTCCAGGGCTTCCCTGGTGGCGCAGTGGTTGAGAGCCCGCCTGCCGATGCGGGGACGCAGGTTTGTGCCCCTGTTCGGGAAGATCCCACATGCCGCAGCACGGCTGGGCCCGTGAGCCATGGCCGCTGAGCCTGCGCGTCCGGAGCCTGTGCTCCGCAGCAGGAGAGGCCACAACAGTGAGAGGCCCGCATACCGCAAAAAAAAAAAAAAAAAGAATAACTTCCAGGTTTTAGGAAACCAGAAGCAGAAACAAAAGCAAAAGCACAGAATCGGGGTGTGGGGTGTGGAGGAGAAACAAAGAGTCAGTGAAGGTAAATAAAGTTATATTGGTCCTTGGGATTTGCTTCGGGAGCCAAGGAAAGATGTTTATTCCCTCGCTACACTGTTTAAATGGCTCTGGAATGTATTTACTTGGAAATCTCTGGTGTAACCTCCAAAGCAATCAAGCTACAATTTTCAAAATTTAAAAAGCTGAGTTAGAATAAAGTTGAGAAAAAATGTGTTTAATTCATTGATGAAAAAACCAGGAGGACTGTAAAGCTGGTTCATTAATTCTATCGGTAAAAAAATCAAATGCCGCCTAAACCCAGATCTCCCAAGAGGCAGTATTTCAGCTTTGCCAGATCCAACGTCAGAGCAGGTTGCTCTTCCTCTGTGACCATCTCAATGAAAGCTATATTGGCTAAGAGATCCACTTCTATCTACTCTATTGATGCCATAAGTCATTCTACTCTGTAACTGCGGTATCCTCTATCCATGTTGAACTGCCTTTCTGGTTTGTTCAAGTTATCTCTTAAAATACCTATCATTGTTTTTGTTAGCATTTTGGTTAGAAATTTTTATTTTAATTAACTCTACTTTTCTCAAAATTCACATTCTTCTCTTTTGCAGAATATGTAAATTTCTAGGAATGCATATAATGTGTTATGGTAGAAACACTTCATTTCTCCTCCTTCTTTGATTTGTTTGTATATGAAAAGTAGAAACGAAATGGCTAAACTCAATCTCTGATGGGCTAACACAAAAATTTATTCAAATTTTATTCAAAATGTATTCTTGAAAGAACCAAAAATCCATGAGCCTCTTTTATCAGGTGTCTACTTTGATGAAAAATCACCCATGCACGATGACTTGTCTTTCCTCCATTAGTCTTACTCTGACAAATCAGAGCAATACTTTGGCAACTACGCAAAAGAACAAATTTTCAAGCAAGGAGTATTTTCAGACTTTTCCTCTGTTAGTTGCCTAGGGGATTATACTCCTATAAATAATAAAGCACTCTACAACTTACTCTAACATTTTTTCTGATTTAAAGTTTCTGACACAGCATGATATGGCTGATTATGCCAATGAATTTCCCCCCTTAAGTCAAGAAAAACTGCACAACAATAATTAGCTAATTAAGAGTCACATAATTATGATTACTGAATTCCAAGAGAACTGTTGTAGTAACAGTAACAACTTATCTAAGGCCAATTAGGTTGTATTTCCTTTCTGCTTTAATTTAATCCAAAAGAGCAATAAACAGGATATGTCTAGTTGATGATTTAATTAACTACAGTAAATTAAGAAGTTAGAAATTGTTATGATGCTGAAAACCTCAATGCCCTTCAAGGCTGGAATCTTTATTCCTTATTCCCTAAAAAGTTTAGGATTTTCACTAATTTCATAAGTGAGGCTATATCCCAAATTAAGATCAACACACAAAAAATGTAATGATTCGGGGTGTTTAATAACTGAGAAAGGGGGAAAAAAAAACCCAGGGCACAATCACTTTTAGTGAAGTGGAAAGGATTATTTTAATGTCTTTGAAAGTCATATTGGAAAAGAACAATGCAAAGTTGAAACCCCATTTACTTTCTGAAATGGACAGAGCATTTGAGGGCCAAGGAAATAGGATCAAAGAGAAGGTGTGAGATAGATTTTATTCAAGGTCTTTGATTTATGTGGTTTGAAAACATCTCTAAGACTATTCTTGAAGAAAAGAGTAAGAGAAAACATATGTTAAAATTTTCAATGTGTTCCACAGTCCAAAATCAAAAGTTCCGAACACAATTAGAAAAGAAGGAAAACCTCAGAGAAATATGGAACTAGAGAGGTCTGATTATGATAAAAATCTGAAAATGTTTTTTCTTATTCTTTTTCTATGATCTTAGGTTAAAGAATGCACTGGTTTCATAGCTGCCAAATAAGTGATCACATAATTATTCATGTTTTACAACAGCAATACACAGCCTGAGAAACTGTGAATATCTACAGCTATTCACGCTTGGTTCAATCTTCAGTTCTTTTTCTCAATATTTCTGACCACAGTTAAGTATCTAATTCTTCATTCATCCATCTTTTACATCTTTCTTCATATACCAGTTAATTCTCTTTTAAGAGATAAACTGGCATAATTCTTTATTTCCTTTCACTTTAAGAATTTTCGACCTCTATGTGGTGGTACATTAAGTTAAAAAAACCACCGCCAAAATTTCCTATTAAATTCAAGAGAATTGCATTTACTTTCTTTAGAACCATCACTGTTTAACATTTCGAGAGGATGATGGGTTCACACAGTTTTACAAACCTGTCATCCATGACATTTTAAAGAGATTTGTCCTGCGGATTTCAAACTATGAAAAAACTTTGATATTTAACTCAAATATCATCAAATGGAACTTGCTTTAATTTCTGTTATTTTTTTAAAACGTCTCAGATCTCTCTAAGCATTTATTTTCTATTTAGTATCCCTCCATAGCAGTAATTATTTTTTCCCCTTCCAGCACCTGTTTACATGCACAATAGACACAGATCCAGTTATTCCAGATTTTGAAGATGAGCTGTAGATAGACTTGAGGGTATACACAATTGTTAATATGGGTTAACTAACTTTGTTGTTTTAACAACTGTTAAAAACAAACATGTGGGAACTGATGTAATTGATTATTACCATTGGAATCTAGCAAATGTTTACTGCCTCTCACAGAGAAACCCTACCCCCATTTCTTCTCCCCCTGATATTTTAACTCAAAATATGTCAGAAAAATGGAATACAGTCATCTTTCCGTACCCACCAGTTCCACATCCATGGATTCAACAAACCGGGGATGGAAAATATTTAAAAAAAAATTCCAGAACGTTCCAAAAAGAACTTGGATTTGCTGCATACCAGCAACTACTTACATAGCATTTACATTGTATTTATGACTATTTACAGAGCATTTACACTGCATTGGAAATTGTAAGTAATCTAGAGCTGATTTAAAGTATACTGGAGGATGTGTGTAGGTGCAAATACTGCACCATTTTACATAAGGGACATGAGCATCCTCAGACATTGGTATCTGTGAGGGTCCTGGAAACGATCCCCTCTGGATAACGAGGGACTACTCTACAAACTGAAAGAGGCATCCTCGCTGCTTCCCCAGGAAGAAACCTCTTTTACAGATAAGTAAACTGACTTTTAGAAACGTAAATTACTTGCCCAACATTGGTAATACAGATTTTAATTAAAACTAAAATGCCTTTTCCTCCACTAAGCTGGTCTTTATTATTTCTTTTATTTTAAAGATGCCTTAGTATCCTGGATTCCTTTCTATAGCTCTTTGTTACATTTACTTAGTGACTTTCTCAAACCTGAATGACTCTTATTTGTGTATTTATAAATAAAATTTTAATATTGAATAATCTTCATTTACAGTGGAGTAGTATTATTAGGAACAATTATTTGTCAACTGGAAAAAAATGCACAACCTATAAGTTGAGAATTATGTTTTATTCAATGGACTCTGAGGACTTAAGTCCAGAAGACAGCCCCTCAGGTAGCTCTGAGGGACTGCTCCGCAGAGGTAAGGGAGGTCCCTGGATATATAGGAGTTTTTACAACAAAAACCAGGTAGTTAGAACATCGAAAGATCACTGTTAACTTAAAAAAAAAAAAAAAAAGACACGTTAAGTTAATGAATTTAGCCCTTTTCTATGTATGGGAAGATGCAAGAGTCTGGGCTCAATGAAATCATTCCCTTGATGTGCACCTCAGCTATCTAGGGCCAGTATCCTCTTCTTTCCCATCCTGAGTCCCCTCAGGGCTCACCGTGGGGGGAAGCTGCAGTGGCTGATGACTTGAGGGCCACAACATCCTTTGTTTGCTGATATGGCGGGTGGCATTCTTAGTCCACATATTTAACATATATGAAGCATTTTGTAAATGACCAGATTATAAAAGATTAAATGTTAAGTTATGTGGTTAAAAGTCAGTAACCCACACCACTTTTTATGTTTACTTTGAAAGGTTTTCTTGTTAAGGAAAGAACTTCTGAGTGTTTACTGTAGTTCCTTTCCCCAAGGCAACCTCTTATTTGTCAGGACCTCTGCATTTCTTTCTCGCCTCAAGGAAACAATCTTAACTCTGTGACTGTACAGAAAAACCCGTGATTAGAGAAGGGAAGTGAATAAATCATCTGCAAAACAGTTACAGAGTTTCAAGAATGATTACTCTTTTGGAACAGTTTTTATGTTGGAGCATATTTTTTGTAGCTTTTTGTTTTGCATTTGAACTTAATATCTTTCATTTCAAACTTCAAATCAAAGGAAATAGGGCACCAAAGAACACAGATGTTCAGACCTTAGCAGTTTTAACATACAGAGTGCTTTCATACAATTTAGAACTCTATTTATCTCATAAAATTTAAAAGTCCAATTTAAGATGTGTTTAAGACTTACAGAAAAGGATACTATTGAAATGAAGATGCAAATTCTGAACCTTAACTTTTTCTAATTATTGTAAGAACCAATGGTATTTTGTCTTATGAAAGGACTCTCAAAATGGAGTATTGCTAATAGAGCTCTCGAAAATGGAGCAGGGAGGCCACTCAGGAAGTGTGACTATCATACAAGTCCTTTATGCCTGGATAGAATTGGACCTTTTGACCACTACTGTCCTAACAAAGGCATCCAGAATATCTGCCAGAAACTCATAGTTATCGGGCCCTTATCCCAAAATAACTCATAATTCCTTAAGGCCAAATATTTCCCAACTTGTGTCAGAGTTGACCACAATTATCCAGGCAACTTTAACAACCTTGTGGCTTTTTGTCTTTATTGGCCCCTGACTCTTTCTCTTTCCAGGAACATGCTCTCATTTTTTTCCCCAAGTTGCAATCCTTAGGACCCCAAATAAACTAGTTTCTTTTTTTTTTTTTTTTTGCGGTACGCGGGCCTCTCACTGCTGTGGCCTCTCCCGTTGCGGAGCACAGGTTCCGGACGCGCAGGCTCAGCGGCCATGGCTCACGGGCCCAGCCACTCCGCGGCATGTGGGATCTTCCCGGACCGGGGCACGAACCCGCGTCCCCTGCATCGGCAGGCGGACTCTCAACCACTGCGCCACCAGGGAAGCCCTAGTTTCTTTTTGAAGCCTTCTAAAATTAAATTCAGCAAGTGTTTCATCCCCATTTTACAGGTAGTCACAATTACATAGTTGGCAATTCCAAATTAGGTTTGTCAGTTCTAAAAACAACATGGGATTTTGTTTATATCTTATCACAGTAAAGTTCCTTGATAAAGACAGTAAACAGTTAAAGCTCTCAATGTTAAAAATATCAAAAATGTCAATCCATCAATGAAACATTTGCATTAATACTTTATCTCAAGAGATATTAAAGATTATCTTCGTTCTTTTTCTCTCTTCCTCTCTTTTTAAGAAAACATGAGATCTTACACTCAAGCACGTTTCTATTTTTCAAAGAAGATTTACAATCCCTCACACACAATTAGTATTTCATAAAATATTGTAATTTTTTACTTCTTCTTTCATCAGATAATTAATGAATGCCTAATACAAACTCTGTATGTCTGCCCTCACAGTGTGTACAGTCTACTGCTGATGATGGGCAGTTATGAAAGGGCATGAGGGTAACCTGAAACAATGTACAAGTGTTAGGTAGTTAGATATCTGCAGCAAGAAGGTGACAGTGGCGAGAAAGACAAGAGCAAGCAATCAAGTCACACCCAACCATCTGGGGACTCTCCCCTGACCCCACTCACAACAGGCGAAACTATGGTTGTGTAGTGGGCAGCTTATCCTGATAAAGAGGGGCACAGTAACACAAGGGAACGTCCCCGGGCTGCGCATGCCCAGACCAGACAGGCGTAGAACCTATAGTAAACCCAAACTCATTATACCATCATTATAATAAAATCTACATGTGGTTTTGCCCTCCCCGCCCCCGTGGGCGTTTCTTAGCGATTCAAAGGTGAGAGCATGTGCAGCAGTAAACTTGTGCCATAGCTCCAGACGGTCAATGAAATAACGATCCCCTGTCACGCACCCCTGCTTCCCTGCAAAATGCTCCTTAATAGAGCCCTTAAGCCTGTATAGGAAGGTTGTTTTCATTTCGCGAAAAGAGCCGCCCGCTCTCTCTCTCTCTCTCTCTCTCTCTGTCTCTCTGAGTGTACCTTTGCTTCGATAAACTTTGCTTTGGGCTTGCTTCACTTCGCTGAAACTGCCTGCTCTCAGAAACAGCCCACTCTCTCTCTCGCTCTCTCTCCCCCTCTCTGAGAGTGTATCTATGCTTAAATAAACTTTGCTTTGTGCTTAAGCCTCAAGTGGTAGTTTGCAATTCTTTGCTTACTATTGTGGGATGGAGATAACTGGTCCAGGTCTTCCGTTGACCTCCTCGGTTGAAGCTATTTTGTTACAATGCACGTCAAAGGAGTACTAGTGTTACAGGAGCCTTTAAAAAAATACATTTGACCTGAAGTCAGGGCCAGAAAATGCTTCCAGGAAGAGTTGGAAAACTGAAAAGAAAGTAACAGTTAGCTAGGTGACAGGAGAGAAAAATATCTTTCAGACAGAAGAAATAGCATAAACAGCATATAGGAGGCTCAGGAGGAAAGACAGCTGGTAGAGGCCAAAGGAGAGAGAAAGAGATATTATTAGTGCCTGTAAAGAAGTAAAATAATACAATGAGAGATGGGACTAGAGAGAAAGCCAGTGAACTCACTATATAGGAGTTTTGACACCAAGTTGAGCACGTGGTCTCACCTCTATCCTAACATCACTGAGAAGTCGTTGGACGGTTTTAAACAGGAATATCATAGGCTGCAATGTGGAGAACAAATTAGAAGGAAACAAACTTGGATAGAAGACCATTTGGGAACCTGTTGCCAAAATATGAAAAAAAGACGAAGGAACCTAAATTGGGGAGTGGCTGTGCATGTGGATATTTATAGAGGAATCAAACCTATGTGGTTTGTGGACTAATTGATTTGGGGATATGAGGCAGATAGAGGAATCAAGGATAATCCCTCTTTGATTTAGGCAAAGAGTGCATAGAGGTGGCAGTCACTAAGGGTGCAAAATGGTTCACCTTTGATGGTACAAAACTGATTTCAGTTTGAGATAGGCTATATCTGAGGTGTTGTGTCATTTGTATGAAATTTCAATAACAGAGTCAGAAATATAGAGATCTTTAGGATTCACATAGAGGATGATCTAAATTGCCCAGGAGGAGATAGGGCTAAGAAGAGAACCTGAAAAGACCCAATAATTAAGGAAAGAGTAGAGAATAAAATCCTGGAAAGGAAATTGAGAAAAAATGGCCACTTATTTAAGAAATATAAATCAGGGCAGTATAGAGCCAGGGAATTCAAGGAAAGCCATATTTGGTAGGTAAAATAATGCCCCCCCAAAAAATGTTTGGGCATTAATCCTCAGAAACTGTGAATATGATACCTTCACAAAGGGCAAAAGTGACTTTGCAGGTGTGATTAAGTTAAGGATCCTGAGATGGGAAATTTTACTGTATTATTATCTGGGCAAACCCAATGCAATCACAAGGGTCCTTACAAAAGGGAGGCAGAAGGGTCAGAGTTGGGGAAGGAGATGTGAAGAGGAAGAGGTGATAAACAGAGATAAACCAAGGAATACCAATGACCTGTAGAAGCTGGAAGACACCAGCAATTGGATCCTCCCCTAGAGAGAAGGAATGTGGCCCTGCAGATTCATTTCAGACTTCTGGCCTCTAGGACTGTAAGATAATAAATTGATGTTGTTATAAGCCACTAATTTTCTGGTAATTTGTTACAACAGCAATGGGAAACTAATGCACTATGTAAGAGTTGAATTTTGCAATACAGAATTCACTGATGACTTTTGAAAGAGGGGTATTCTTTAGAGGAAAAGTCGTGAGATTGCTTTTTTTGGATCCTTAATTATGTCTCTGCCCTTGATGTTTCAGGTTGCTTGCTTCTTCAGCTCCAAGTCTGGGATATATGAGGCAAGAAGAACACCCAAGGAGTTCATCACTATATTGTTTCTTGGGTCTCAAAATTCCTGGGTCATCTGCCTTCCTCTTTCCACCTTTCAGAGTTTTCTTATGTTTGTTTAACATTTAATGTCCAGGGTTTTAGCTGTACTTATCAAAAGGAATAGGGGGAAGTATCCCAAATGATATTTTAATTTTTAAGTTCTTCTTTATCTGTGTTTTCCAAAATTTTTTACTGGATATGAATTACTTGTGTTTCATATAAATGTGTTTTTACAAATATAATGCCTAGAACAGCACTTTATATGTCACATAGCAATCAATATACAAAGTTAAATTTATTTTGCAAAAAAATAACAAATCTGAAACAATTTAAAATAGACAAATAAATGTCTCCATTATAATATGATTTTAATATAATAATATATTAAAATCCTATATAACATTTAACTCATCAGTGACACAACCTTTCAAATAGCATTTTCTAAAATATATTCTGCATAATGTGATTTAAAAATACTGAGCAACTGGTATGGACCAGGCAGAAACTAGTAAGAATGACGGCCCAGAAGTCAGAAAGGACTGTCTAGAACAACATAGGGGGCATATCAGCCTTTAAAACCCTAGGAAAAAGTGTTCCATGGCCAAGTACTTTGGGAAAATAATACTATTTCCTCTTCTTGGGAGTTCTTGTCAGGGAAAAAAAAAATATCCTCAACATCATTAAATGCAAACTTTTATCATAAAATTATTTTCTCATGAAAAACTTTTTTCTGGCAACACCTATTCACAGCCTGTAGAATATGCTCTGTCAAGTGCTTTTATGCTAAACTATTATTCTTATGAGCCATTTCTTATCCATATCCTTTTCTACCACTTGATAATTATTGCCACTAGAATAGAATACGTTCTGTAAAATGGCTTATTCTGTAGCCTAATCTGTTTAAGAAAAGTGACACATCTGAAATTAAACCATGTGAGATATTAACATTTCCCTGGACTTTTGAATACATTTATTTGCTAGATGCATATCAGCAATAAATAAAAGCAGCATATTAGGAAAAAGGTGAAAGGTATAGGTTTAGAGCTAAAATCACCTATCAGTTTTCTACAGTGTCATCCCTTATCAACTGGTAGGTGCTCTTTGTGGAGAATTTTGCAGCTGGATCTTGGCTCAGATGGAAACTACAAAGTTTAACTAGTGATTCCTGCCATGACCACAAGATGAATAAATAAATGAAGACCTGCATGCCAAGTACAGTATTTTGTGTCTTTTTATGAAATACGGCTGAATAAGAATTATATTGCATGTTGATCTAATTCCTCTTCCATATTTGAAATGATGTTTTGTTTTTAGAAAGAAAACACAGTTTAGAAACTTCCTCAATCCCTTGGCTATTGAAATTCAGATAGGAACCTACTTCTGCCTGACAATAAAATCTTTTTTGCTTTCACTATATCATATTGCAGTATTTAGATAACACACGAAATAAAGTTATCCAAGGACATATAATGAGATATCTCTAGGGGATATTACATTGAAAAAAGAGAATTTGAAATATTTTTTTAAAAAGTAGTACGCAATTTAAACTTTTACTGAACAGCAAGTACAGTCAATTAATTTTCATCACTTTCAAAATAATTTTATTATGTATCATAAAAGTAAGCATTAAAGATTCCTATAAAAATGGTTTATACATGGCCTAGGATATACATGTTTAAATCAACTATAACTAAATCCAAATGCCTTCACAGATATTAAGAAAATATTTTTGTGAACAGGAAATGGAAGACGAACATCAAGAGGCAAGTAGTCCTCAAGCTGCTGGTCTCCTTGCTCTGAGTCCAGTAGCAGGAAGAAGCACCAGGGCATAAGGTGGCCAAGGTAAGAGGGGAAACCTTAACCAGGTTTATCGCTTAGAAATGAGCCAGGACTGGCCTTCTTGGTGCCTAAAAGGAGGCTGATAAACTGCTCCAGAAAATGTAACTGAGCAGGACCCTCTAGTGCCTTCCTGGGACAGATCCCTCCCCCAAATCCTCTGCTTTAGTTCCTCTGTGAAGTACGCGGATAATATCTCATGCATATTCCCTGAGTTTTTCAGAGGCTAAAAACCACCACCAAATGGAAGAAATTATCTACGGTAAGTCCCCTACATACAAACCTTCAAGTTGTGAACTTGAAGAGGATGTCCATGCATCCTCTACAAGTGGTTGTGCTTTTGTGTACTTTACTGTACAGTACTGTTGCTGTGCAACACGAAGAGCTTCCTAATGAAGATCTGATGGAATTGGAGGCCCAGAGACAGGATAAAGAGAGACAAGAGGAAGAAGAAGTAACTGAAGAACCGAAAAGATTCACAATGCAGGAAATGGCAAGGAATTTTTTTTTTTTTTCGGTATGTGGGCCTCTCACTGTCGTGGCCTCTCCCTTTGTGGAGCACAGGCTAGGGACGCGCAGGCTCAGCGGCCATGGCTCACGGGCCCAGCCGCTCCACGGCATGTGGGATCCTCCCAGACCGGGGCACGAACCCGTGTCCCCTGCATCGGCAGGCGGACTCTCAACCACTGCGCCACCAGGGAAGCCCCAAGGAAATTTTTTTTTTATTTGAGGAGGCACTGTTAGTTTTTGAGGCACAGGACCCGAATGTGGAGAGGTACAGGAAGGGTGCAGCAGCCGTTCCAAATGCAATCCAGGGCTACCGTGTCAACTATCATGAGAAAAAAAGAGCTACTACCCAGACATCACTGGATCGGTCTTTCAAGAGGGTAGATAGAATTGAATCCAGCAAGGAATCAGAACCTGTGTCATCAACGTCAGGTGTGAGTGAAACTGCAGCTTGCCCTCCGTCTCCTATTGCTCACGATCCTTCAGCTCTACCATCTCCCACCTCCTCTCCTTCCTCCAGTCAATAACTCTTCTTGCCTGTTCACTAGATGCCAGACCCTGTATGCCAGCTGTTGTACAGTACTACTGTACTTTTCAAGGTACTGTACTATAAGATTAAAAATGTTTATTTTTTGTGTTTGTTTGCTTTTTACATATTATTTGTGTGAAAAGTATTATAAACCTATTACAGTACAGTACTATATAGCCGATTGTGTTAGTTGGGCACCTAGGCTAACTTTGTTGGACTTAATGAACAAATTGGACTTACGAACGCACTTTCGGAACGGAACTCGTTTGTATGTAGGGGACTTACTATACTTGATGATGATGAGTATGTAGTTCCCCGGACTTACTGGCACCCAAGGACTGATAATGTTAACTGCCCTGTTACTTCAACACCAACAAATCAGAGCACTGTGTACAAGATGATCACATACCCTGCAACACCCACTTCCCTCACCTGGCCTTTAAAAATGCTTTGCTGAAACTCTTCGCAGAATTCAGGGGTTTGGGGAGCATGAGCCCACCCGCCTCCCTTCTCCTTGCTTTGATCTGCAATAAACATTTCTCTGCTCCAAACTCCAACGTTTTGCTACTGTCTGGCCTCACTGTGCATCAAGCACACGAACTTGTGTTCAGTAACAAAAACTGAATGTGGGAATAGCTTGCATAAAGCTACCAACTTAAGAAGGAAGGTCACAGCTTTAAAACTGGATCCTAAACCAAGCCACGCACTGGACAGGTCGCACTGTCTATGAAACTCTCCAAGAGCCCTCACAGCAAAAAAACTCGTAATTGCTGAAGTGAGATCCCCTTAGGGGAAGACGATCCAGAAGCCATGTGGTGGCAGCCATAAAACTACTAGCCAAGGACAAGAGCAAGAGAGAAAATACAATATCTCATTGAAGACACTGTGCAAAGTAAAACTCCAAAATACATGAAGATAAATAATGCTACAAATAACAAACAAACCAAAAAAAACCAAACACTTTTAAAACAGATATTATAAAACATGAACTGGTAGAAATGAAAGTAAACCAATCAACACTTTTTTTTTTGAAATTGACAATATGTTTACTGAAATTAAAACAATAGGTCAGATATAATACTTTTGAGTTAATGAATTATTAAATTTGAAGAGAGTGATATTCACTATGAACATGGGCAGAGGGTAAAAAATATATAAAAAGAAAGAAAAACAAAGGGAGGAAGGGAGAGAGGAAGGGAGGGAGAAGGAGAGAGAGTTTCTAGACATGGAGAATAACTGAAAGTCTCCAAGACAGCTTGAATAGGAATTTATCCACCCCCTCAAAAAAAAGTGGAAGAGAAGCAATATTAGAAGATATTATGGCTGACTGTTTTTTCCCAAAGTAAAGAAGGAAAAGAGACCTCAAATCCAAAGGACTTACAATTACCAAGCTGGAATTTAAGTCTACATTTGAAATGGCATAATAAAATATAAATTTTAAAAGTTACCAGAAAGAAAAGTTGGTTACTTACCAAAAAATAATAATCACATTGGCAGAAAAATTTTCATTAGCAAAAAATAAATGCTAGGAAATAATGACATGACATCGTCAAAGAGCTGAAGGAATTCTGTACTAGTTCAACCATCCTCCAAGAGTAAGTGTGAGGGTTCTCCATCTGGCAGTGCGGCAGACTGAATTCTCTGAGAGATTCTCCTACAATAAATCAACTAGATAATGGATAACATAGTTCTCAATGCATGCAGTGCTTGCAAGGAGCAGGGAAGTCTGTCATCCCTCCCTCAGAAGGAACAAACTACGAGTTGAATGTGCAAGCAGTGAGAGGCAATCAAGTGGGAGAAACATACCCCTTAAGAGCAGGTACCCATAATATGACTGTAATTGTACTACATTAAACATTGGGCCAGCAACCAAATGAAGAATTTAAAGCTGACACTTAAGAGACTAATGGAGTCCTAAATCTATGGTCCCCCAGGGCTCTCTTCAGAAACAAAAGGTGAAGGAAAGCATTCACAATTTAAGCCCGTGGTATTCTCAGATTAAGATCAATCAAGTGTAAGTTTTTAATATCATTAAGCAGATGCTTCCTGAGTGAGGCAGCAGAAACAAACAAACAAAAAAGGTTTAATATACCAAAAACCTTAAGAGAGTGGAAATGTCAAGTGCAAAAAATAAAATGGAAAATGTATTTTAAAAAATGATAAATTCAGAAATGGAACAAGCCTCAAGAGATTTTCAGAAATGATCAGGCAATTCTAGAAAAGCAATTAAATGGAATTTCTAGATATGAAAAATGTAATTGTTGAAATGAAAGAAGTGCAATAGAATGGGATAGAAAATATAAAAATGAAATATATACAGGCATACCTTGTTTTATTGTGCTTTGCTTTACTGTGCTTCACAGATATTGCATTTTTTTACAAATTGAAGGTTTGTGGCAACCCTGCATTGAACAAGTCTATGGGCATCATTTTTCCAACAGCATTTGCTCACTTCATATCTCTGTGTCACATTTTGGTAATTCTTGCAATATTTCAAACTTTTTCATTATTATTATATTCATCATAGTCATCTGTGGTCAGTGATCTTTGATGTTACTATTGCAAAAAGATTACAACTTGCTGAAGGCTCAGATAACGGTTAGCATTTTTTTAACAATAAAGTATTTTTTCAGTTAAGGTATGTACATTTTTTTTAAGATATTATGCTTTACACATCTAATAGATTACAGTGTAAACATAACTTTTATATGCATTGGGAAACCAAAAAATTCATGTGACTCACTTATTGCAATATGGATCTAATAAATTCTAATTGGAGTCATAGTTAAACTGAGCAGGACCTTGTGGGGATCTTCCCAAGGACACAACCCTCCTGTGTCCTCCACGCTTCTTTGTAGAAAACTTTTAGCTTCCTAGGCCTTTTCCAAGTTCTAAAGAGCAAATAATTTAACCAGAGAAATGAGAAAATGTAGAAATAAAGGAAAACAGTGAAGCAAGACAAAATAATAATAGTTTAGCCACAAAACAAGTCAAGAAACTTTAGTTCCCCCTCAAAGGCTACAGATAATATCCTGAGCCATATCCTTGTTTTGTTTTGCAGATACTAGAATTCCCATCAGGTGGAAGAAGTTAACTGCTGACCACCAGCATGTAGATCTCAGGTAAATTGGAAACAGAAGGTTGATGATTGAGATTCCTGAAACATCACCAAGTTACTTCACCACCAATGAGAAGGATGTCCATGAGCTGATCAAGCATCCTGTGACCCTCTCCCTCACCTTGTCTTTAAAAATCCTTCACTGAAAGCCATAGGAGACTTTGGGTTTTTTGGGCATTAGCCACCCATACTCCTTGTTTGGGCTCACAATAAATGTTGCCCCCTTTTTTTTTTTTTACAACTTGGTGTCAGCAGATTGGCTTTACTGTGCACAGGTAAGAGGATCCAAATTTAGTTTGCTAGCACTAGAAAGAGAGAGAAGAGAGAATAAAAGAGAGGCTTGTCAATAAACTTATAAACTCAGCTAAAATTGACAAATTCATAAAAAAACAGAACTGAAAACTCAAGACAAAGTACAAAGTCTGAAGAGTCCTAGAATTATTATAAAAATTAATCAATAACTAAAAAGACCAATATTCCAGGTTTGGGTGATTTACCATGCAATTTCTAATATACTTTCAATGATAAAATCTTTCTAATTTATACAAAGTCTTCCAAATAATGGAAAATAAGGACAGGTGCATATTGCCCAAATCAATGAGAATGGTACACTGGTCTTAAAGTTTTAACCGTGATATATAGATTCAATAAAGATAGTTAAAACAGGAAAGATAGACACTCCTTTAGGATAAAAACTCTAAGCAAAATAGCAAGAGAAATGAACTTACTTAACCTGATAAGTCTAATAAAAACATATTGCAAATGTTACTGTTAAGGGTGAAATTTAAGAGGCATCTCTTTCGAAGTCAAATTTGACAAAGATTCAACTGCTTCAATTCAACATTTAGTGAGAATGTCTAACTAGTAGCATCAGGCTTGACAAAGAATAAGGGATTAACGATTTGAAAGGAAGAGACAAAACTCATTACTCATAGATAATATTGTACAATCAAGAAAATGAAAAAAAATCCAAAGTTTGTAGGAATTGATGAGAAAACAGTCAAGTGGTTGGTTATAAGATTAATATACAATAATTATGTACATTTTTATATCCCATCAACAAACTGGGAAAAGCCTTGTAAAAATAACATTTACAATGGCCAAAAATACTGTAAGTTTCCTAGAATATATCTAACAAACATTGTTTCACAACCCAGAGAAAATTATACAAATATAAAAAAATCCCAGATGATAAAGTGATGAAAACATATGTCATATGTGTGATGAAGAGGCATTTTTTAAAATATCAATTCTCTCCCAACTGACCCAAAGATTAAGTGCAATCTCAGTCAAAATCACCACAGGATTTGCTGTAAATTTTGATAAGCTGATTCTAAAATGTTCACAGAAGAGCAAAGAGCCAAGTATACCCAAAACACTTAAAAAGAAAAAGGCGGGCAGACTTGCCCTCAGCAAAAACAGAGCTTAGTATAATGCCAGATGAATTAAGACAATATGATGTACGTTAAAGGAAAACCAAATTGCTTGATGGAAGGAACTAGAGAGTCCAGAAGCAGATCCATATATAAATGGAAACAACAAATGAGAGAGGTGGCATTTCAGATCACTGAGGAAATGTTGTCTTTAATTTATGGTGATGGTTTTCTAGACACAAATCAAATCACGTGAATTCATGACTTAAATGTGAAAAGCAAAACTTCAGCAGTTTTGTAAGAAAATATAAAAGAATATATTTATGTCCTATAATTCAAAGATAATTTTTGAGGCATTATGATATTAACTGTAAAAAAATTAAAATTCCACATTATTTCATGAGTCATTCAAATGTATACATACACTAAAACCAATATGGTTTGACCAATATGGTGGCTTTTTACATTACAAAGCAGGCAGTTCATAGACCACAATGAGCTGATTTCAAAACATTTTCAATAATAAATAATCTTACAGGGCAAATAAACTCAACAAATAAAGTATCTATGAATATTCAATAATTATGTCTAAAGAAAAAGAAATTAAATTTATTTTAGTGGCATGTGCATAAAATAATAGAAAAAGGACTAGCGTGAACTAGAACTGATATTTTTCTTTCTTTTTATTTTTTTATTTTTGTTCTCCTGGCATCAAATATGTACTTTCCTTTCAGACTAATTTTTTCATCTCAAAAAACTCCAACTCTGTAAATAAAATCCACCTCAACCCAAAAACTACTCTTGCAAACAAGCCAAAAATCTAAGCAAGAATATAATAGGAAACCAATGATACCTACCTACTTCTTCCATTGTAGTCAAAGCATTTTTCTACATTATCAACTATTATTACTATGAGACTTGAATCTTCTTTCATACAAGTCCTGGAAATTTTGCCTGTGCATTTAGCCATCGTGTTGGTTAAGGTAAATGAATTCCCTTAGTTTTTTAGAACTTTCCTGGGTTATTCAAACCTCAGTGACCACAATCATTAGTGCTGGATAACTTGACATCCAGTCCCTAGAAATAAACCTAGGTAGTATATGTATACATAAGTTGCTGCTGCTGTCCTTAATGTTACACTGACTATTCCTTACAAGTAATCAGAGGGAACGTGTTGGAAATAGATTATCTCTCGTTGCAAACTCATGAGTCATTATCATTAGACATCTAATTAGTTTTGTAAGCATTTGTAGAATGTATACATACGCAGTTGCAACCTATCTTATTTGTTTTCTGCTTTTTTTACAGTCTTCCGAAAGCAGCAGATGGTCAATAAATGCTCAAATAAATGACCTTATGGATATTTGTTTTCAACCTATTAATTAAAAAAGAAGAACACATACCAACGAGTGTGCTTAACTCAAAAATTAGTTTTTAGAAATAATATTCTCAGCTGTAATGCATTTTAGTAACTTATGTTTGTTTAAAATTTTGCCATCTCATTACTTATACCAAAATCAATCTAAAAATATAGAGACAGCATTCATCTTTCTTCCAGCGGTGTTGACAAGTACTTTACTGCCATTTGCAGCAATGTGGATGCACCTAGAGAATACTATGCTTAGTGAAATAAGTCAGACAGAGAAAGACAAATACTATATGATATCACTTATATGTGGAATCTAAAAAATAATACAAATGAATGTATATGCAAAACAGAAACAGACCCACAAACTTGTGGTTACCAAAGGGGAGAGGGAAGGGGGATACAAATTAGGGGTATGGGGTTGACAGATACAAACTGCTATATATAAAATAGATAAGCAACAAGGATTTAGTGTATAGCACTGATAATTATACCCATTATCTTTTAACAACCTATAATGGAATATAATCTGCAAAATACTGAATCACTATGCTGTACACGTGAAACTAACATAATATTGTAAATCAACCATACTTCAATTTTTTAAAAAAAAGAGTAAATTAAGATCCACACAACTAATATTTCAAAATGCTGGTTATTATATTAATCTCATGTGCACTTTGCCTAATGATTTTCCAAACATTAAAAACCAAATGGGGAGACTTCCCCATTTGGTTTTAATGTTTGGAGGTGCAGTGGTTAAGACTCCACACTCCCAATGCAGGGGGCCCGGGCTCGATCCCTGGTAAGGGAACTAAATCCCACTACATGCTGCAACTAAGAGCTCCCATGCCACAACTAAGGAGCCTGCCTGCCACAACTAAGACCTGGTGCAACCAAATAAATAAATATTTAAAAAAACAAAAAAACGAATGGGGTTGGTGAATTGGTGGTCATTACAACACCCACCAGTATTCCTATAAACCATCTGCCCAGGTTTATGTTTTTACACCAAGCAAAAAAGTAAATTCTGCATGACTCTTCTCTTCCCAATTAGATCACAAAGTTCTCAAAGGCAGGACCATCTTCTTCCTATTTTACGTCCCCTGCAGTACCTTGTACCCAGTTGGCTCTACATATAATTAACTGGAAAAAGAAAACTAAAATAGAAATTAAAGTTGAATTGCGACTTAATACAGTACATAGTACTGACATTTGTGTGGAACTCTCTTTTCTCCCTTCCTCTTCAATTTTTCCATATGCAAATACACTAAATTCAATGCATTTAAAGAAGCACCCCCCCCCGCCCCCTGCCAAATACAAATAGCTATTCTCTTAGGCATGTTATGACCACCAAATGAAATATGTCTGTGGCTTTGTTTAAAGTATCCAAAAATAACATATTTGGGGACTTCCCTGGTGGTGCAGTGGTTAAGAATCCGCCTGCCAATGCAGGGAACATGGGTTTGAGCCCTGGTCCGGGATGATCCCACATGCCACAGAGCAACTAAGCCTGCGCGCCACAACTACTGAGCCTGCGCTCTAGAGCCCGCAAGCCACAACTACTGAAGCCCACGCGCCACAACTACTGAAGCCCACACGCCTAGAGCCCATGCTCCACAGCAAGAGAAGCCACCGCAATGAGAAGCCTGCGCACCGCAACGAAGAGTAGCCGCCACTCACCACAACTAGAGAAAGCCCGCGTGCAGCAACGAAGACCCAACGCAGATGAAAATAAATAAAATTAAATCTTAAAAAAAAAAAAATATTTGAAGCAATTTTTAGTTTCTGTTTCTAAGATGAGTGCACAAAGAAATTTGATCAAATCATTTGAGTTATTGGGACCCTTTACAAAAGAGTCACAGAGGCATGGTTACATATTGAACAATTACTTGACTAAAGGCTGTTTGGAGCTTTGAGTCCTTTTTGAGACAGGTTGCTTAATATTTTAGGTTTCATTCTTTGTGGCAAATAAGGATGTCCTCCCCCCCTTAAAAAGATAAATTAAGTTTTGTTTCCTTTGTTTCACATCTTGCAGCAGTACATTCAGAATAAAAGCTGTTACTGCATACTTTTACTGAGTGATAAATCACTTGAGCTTCCACCAGTGGATCTGTGCTTAAGCAAATACACCTAAATGTAACGTAGCACTAGTGTTAACTTACCTAAAAGGCACCCCCTCTTTATAATTTCTAACATCTTCAAATGAAACACAGATACAGAAACTAGAGCCTGTAATACTCAAAAACATAGATTTTGCCTTCCAGACTTGAACATTATGAATTCTATAGACTCTTCTGTATCAATAGCTTAAAAAAAAAAAAAAATCCCTCCGTGAATAGGGTGACAGTGAAAGCTTGCTTGCTTCTGTGACTACTCGACATAGAATTCATTAGCTTCTGGTCTGCATTCTTTCAGCATCATTTACAGCTACAGGAAAAACCAACAGCACCCCCAACAGCAAGGAAATTGACCGTGAACCCTGCAATTCATCTCATGTTTATTTTGATAAGAGACCTATACTCATTTCAATGAAATTTTGACGAGAAGCGGCAGCAGCAGTGAGTTCATCTCCTTGGTTTTTTTTAACCTAAACAGCCTAAGAGCTTACCCTTTCACAGAAAGACGTTTCTTTGACCATTTTATTAAATTTTAGCTAGGAAGCAATGTTTCCTATATTTCATACGTGTAGAGGAACAGCTTGCACAAAAACAGCTTTTCTGAGGATTAATTTTAATGAGTCATCTTTTACTGTTGCTCCAAGAGCTAACGTTAGTGTTCATATTTTTAAGTCATTTTAAGTATTATCTGCTAATTAACATTGATTGTATTCATGTAGAATTTACTAAATCATTCTTTATTTGATATTCAAGTATTTCTTTCTTCAAAGGACAATGTAAGACACATTGATATTTCACATTTTAAGTATCAGGAGAAGCTAATACTTCAACAGAATTGCCTGCTTTGATTCTCTAAAAATTATTTAGAGAATATCCCTTTAATGGCATCACATTTGGTATTGAATCTGGAAGAGAATTTAAAAGAGGAAAAAAAAAGGAAAGAAAATAACCGAGAGACAAGAGATGTTTGATAAGTACAGAACTTTTCAACCTGAGCTTTGAATCATCCAATTTGATATGTTGCCCTCAAGAAGAAAAACAGGGAAACACAAAAAAACTATTTTCAATAAGTGAAGGCTCTATGATATAAAGTTAGAAATTTCTAAAATATTGAATAGAGTTTCAGTGTCCTCAATATATCAATCATTGCAAGAAAATGTTTCAAGTTAGTTCTGACAAAAAAAAGAGTAAATGCTGTTCATTTTGCTATTATATCCCACAGCCGAAAAAGTTCTGAAGCTACAATTTGCAGTAATTATTTATATTACATTATTTCAAGTTTATGAAAGGATTCATAGCAGGGTTATTTTAAATATAGCATACCCCACAGTGCATTAAATATTTGCTTAAAGATTGTTTCCTATTTTGTCATGGATCAGATAAAACTCTAATAAGAATCACTGACAATTTATTAAAAGTAGAGATCTGGCAACTTGGAAAATATGCAGTTATGGTTCAATTCCCAATTTCATTTACAGACACTTTTCCTCAAGAGATTTACCTCTGTGAAATGTGTCAGAGTACAGAATACAATTAACTATTTAATTGTACTCTATATTTAGTAGGACAGGCTAATTTAAATGTTATCATTTTTCATCTAATAAAAAGAACAACCACTATGGAAAACAGTATGGAGGTTCCTTAAAAAACTAAAAATAGAACTACCATATGGCCCAGCAGTCCCACTACTGGGTGTATACCCTGAGAAAACCATAATTCAAAAAAGACATGTACCACAATGTTCATTGCAGCACTATTTACAATAGCCAGGGCATGGAAGCAACCTAAATGTCCATCTATAGATGAATGGATAAAGAAGATGTGGCACATATATACAATGGAATATTACTCAGCCATAAAAAGAAACAAAATTGAGTTATTTGTAGTGAGGTAGATGTCATACAGAGTGAAGTAAGTCAGAAAGACAAAAACAAATACCATATGCTAATGCATATATGTGGAATCTAAAAAAAAAAAAAATTGGTACTGATGAACCTAGTTGCAGGGCAGGAATAAAGATGTAGACATAGAGAATGGACTTGAGGACACGGGGTGGGAGGGGGAAGCTGGGGTGAAGTGAGAGTAGTATCGACATATATACACTACTGGTATAAAATAGCTAGTGGGAAGCCGCAGCATAGCACAGGGAGACCAGCTCGGTGCTTTGCGATGACCTAGAGGGGTGGGATAGGGAGGGTGGGAGGGAGGTTCAAGAGGGACGGGATATGGGGACATATGTATGCATATGGCTGATTCACTTTGGTGTACAACAGAAACTAGCACAGTACTGTGAAGCAATTATACTCCAATAAAAATCTATTAAAAAAATGCATAGAAACTTTAAAGATACTCATGGAGTACCTACTATGTACTAGGTACTAAATGGGAAAAGTTGAGATACAGAGGTGAATAAAGTAAATAAGACATGTTGGTGTTGCAGTTTAGTGGAAGAAATAGACAAATATTCAATACCTCATATACAATGTAAAAAATGTTCTTTATATGTGTTATGTGAGTACAGAATAGAACAGCAGTCAGGTAAAGCTTCACAAGAGGGACTGTTTTTAGCTGGACCTTAAAGACTGAACTCTCCACCAGTGGAAATATGGATGGTGAGATCCCTATTGTGAAGTTGTTCATATATAGAGTGGATAACCACTCAGTGGGGATGCTGGAAAAGATTTGAACATTAAAAGTGGGGTGAATTGATGCCTCCAGTGACACTTTGATATGTCTCACCACATCTATGCCTCAATCCAGAAGCTTCCCTATGGAAGGTATGCGGAACCCATATATATTCATACTACGCTTTCTTAGTCACACCTCAGAGAAAAATGCCAGTGTTCTACAGGTTGTTTATGGCCTTTCCACTCTGAAAATAGTCTGGGCCCCTGACATAGACTTTCGCCAATGCTGTCAGAATGAATGGCCATGTATGGAACACCTACTATGTGCCATAGTGTTTGTTAGTTTTATTTCATACTTAAAGTGTGATGAGTAAAGTCACATTTAATCATGCGTATTTACTCCAGAGTGGCTTGCTGCATGCATCATGACCAAGATACAATACTACCCTTCTAGAAAATCAGTGCAACATCCCCATGAAACCATCCTGCATAGGTAGGTAAATCATGCTCGTGGTTTGCGAACAGTTCCGCATGATGATCACTTTAAGTCAATCTGGGATCTTGTCCTAATAACTGCAGAACTGGGCCAGGGAGATCTTCCAACATCAGAGACTGAAGTGAAAGTGCCAATCCACATCTGGGGTCTGCAGTGATGGAGGATGGAGGATACTATCATTCAACATTATTTGTTTAAACTTGCTGGCAAACACCATACAAACAGATGCTGCATACACAGCAATCTAGTGAAGGGCATGGGCTATTTTTCTGAAAGGAATACTGTCAATTTCGATTATAACTCCTTGGCTAGTAGAGAACATTTAAAAATTATATAATCGGGACACACATATGATTATTTATAAAATCTATATGACACAAAAAATCATTCAATAACACTCATGTACCCACCTCCCCAGTTTAAGCTGACATTTTTTTCTCCTAATATAACTGTGAGAGTCTGAGAAGTGCCTTGTAGGACGGCTCTGATATATGAGTCTCCGAACACAAGACTGAGTCAATTAAAAGTGGCCAAGACCTTGTGTAAAATACAGAACAAATGTATCTGTGCTGACCTGTGTTCCATTCCTCTTACCTATGACCCTACCCTATTTCCAAAATCAGCTCATCTTTTAAACACAACTTATAGCTGCTCAATAGAATAGCCCTTTTTGTCCTTGTGTGTATGTGGGTGAGAGACGCCTCTGTCTACGCCAACCTAGTCTCCGTATATCAGACCTACTGTCAAGCTCCCTGGTTGTGGATTCTCCCCATTCGATATTCTATCCCATTCTCTAAGTTCAGCAGTGCCAGACTGCAGCAGTAATACCAACAGTAATGGTGAAACATTGGAAAATTACAGAAGAAATAGGAACTTATTCCATTCAGGCTACTACAACAAAAATATCAGACTGGATGGCTTAAGCAAACATTTATTTCTCATGGTTCTGGAGGCTGAGAAGTCTAAGGTGAAGGTGCCAGCAGATCTGGTTTCTGATGAGGGCCACTTTCCGGTTCATACATGGCTGTCGTCTCTCTGTAACCTCACATGGCAGAAGAGACAAGGGAACTCTCTGGGGTTTCATAAGGGTAAGAATCCCACTCATGAGGAGTGTACTCTCATAACCTAATCACCTCCCAAAGGTTCCATCTCCACACTGGGAGTTAGGGTTGCGACATATGATAGGGTGGGGGGGAAAACACACACATTCCACCTATAAGCAAAACCCTGGCCCCAAAAGTATTTAGTACATAATGTCTCTGATAGGGGTTGTATTAGTTTCCTATGGCTGCCATAACAAATTGCCTCAAACTTGGTGGCTTCAAATGATAGAAATGTATTATTTCACGGTTCTGAAGTTCAGAAGTCTGATATCAAGATGTCCACCAGGGCCATTCTCCCTTTGAAGACTCCAAGGGAGAATCCATTCCTTGCTTCTTTCAGTTTCTGGTGGATCCAGGCATTCCTTGCCTTGTGGCCACATCACTCTGTAGTCACCCAGCCCTACCCTCTTGTCTCAAAACTCCCTCTGCCTCTCACTTATACTAATACATGTGATTGCATTTAGAACTCACCTGGATCATCCAGGCTTCGCTCCTCCTTTCAAAATTCTTAACTTAATCATGTCTTTTGATGTAACAGGTAATGTTGATAGGTTCTGGGGATTAGGGTATGCACATATCTTTTTGGGAACCATCATTCAGCCTACTGCAGAGGGCAATCATTTGAATGCCTAAAGTAGAATCATTAACTAACATCAACAGAACTCTAGCCAGTCTTCAGACACAAAACTTAGAGAGAGCTGCTAGACTTCCCTCCTAGGACCTCCCAAATCCTCTCCACAATCTGCCACTGGAACCAATCTCTCCCCCAGATAACTCCAGCATGCTGCTGCCATTAGTAGTAAAATAGCTCTGTTTTTTGCTATTTTAAAATAGTAAAATAGATCTGTTTTTTCAGGATAATCTCACTTTTCAAATACCTCTTCTGTCTGGCTTGGCATTTTGTAACATAAAGATAAACCATAGACTTTTTTTTGCTCAGAAAAAGTGAGTTCATTTCTGTGATAATAATTATTATTATCATGATTACTAAGTTACTCATCTATTGATTAATGTTAGACACAATGTTTTTAAATTAGTTCCGCTGTTAGAAAAAGCATTTAATCTCTGGGCTTCAGTTTCCTCAACTACTAACACCATTCAACTCTATGCTTTGTTATGTTACAGGAAATATATAATAAACTAGTTTGTGGGGGAAAAAACATAATGGCTAAAAATAAACCACAGTTAATGGAAAACATAGAGTCATATTTAAGAATACATATAAAACATAATATTTTGAAATAACCAGACACTAAAACAAAGAAAACATCTTAAGAGCACCCAAAGAAAAAAGACAGGTCATCTGCAAGCAAACAAAAAGACTGTTAGAATACTGCTCATTAGTAGTAATAGAGGAAGGAGACAATGACTCTTCCTACTGCTGAGTTAAAATATTCAAACTAAAATTCTATGCTTAGCTAAACTACAATTCAAAAAAGAAAAACATTTTCAGATTTTAAAAACTTACCACTCACATGTATTTATTAAAGAAATGATTAGAAGACATAATTCAGGAAGAAGGTTAGAAATTTATGTTAATAAAGGCAGGAGTAGGATGCAAGAAGCAGTGGTAGGCAAAGAAATGAGCAAGCATGAATAAATCTAATCAAGCATTAATTGTTAAAAAACTAACAATAATTACTAATCTGAGGATAAAAATTTAGGAGCAAATAAAATATGAAGAAGTGATAGCTAATGTATTTCCATGTACCAGAAATTCTTTAAAAGTGTTTTTATATATATCAATTAGTTTAATTCTCATAACAAATCTATGGGATAGTTCGTATAATATCCTCACTAACAGATGGAGAAACCAGGCCAAAGTAGACTAAGCAACTTGCCTAAGAAATCACAGCTGGCAAATAGGAGACCCAGAATTTGAACCTGGGGAGTCTATGCTCTTCATTAGTACCCTGTACTGCCACTATGAATTAGTAACATAGAAGAGATACCTGAGAAAATTACAAAAAATATAAATAATAATAAAATGTAATATGGAGAAGAATGATTGGAGTTAAAGTTTTTCAATTTTCTTGTACAATTTTGGGAAAGATTAGAGATCCTGATTAAAATTAGACATTACTAAGATAAACAGGTAAAACAAACAAGGTCTCTTATGTGTTGCTGGCAGAACGTGGTGTGGTATTATTAGGTAAATTTGAAAGTATGTATATCCTATGACCAAACACTTCTGCTCCTAAGTATGTACAAGAAACTCTGGTGTACTTATGCACCAGGAGATAAATACATGTATATTCATGGAAACAGTGTATGTAATAAAACAAAACTATAAACATTAAAAATGCCTATTGCAGGGAGAATGGAATTAAAATTTTGGTATACTCAAATAACACAATGTAATCCTGCAGCAAAAATAAAAGAACTATAGCACCCACAATAATAGGGATAAAATACAGTACATTAATATTAATTAAATAAGATGCTTTATGAGACTGTTATAATTTTGTTGGACTTTTAAATAATTAAAATTAAATAATTTCTTATGTAGGCATATACATTAGGATAAAACTATTGAAAAAAATTAAGAGAAAGACAAAATTAAGATATGGAAATACAATAAAGGGAGGAGCACATAAGTAAATGAAAGCTATTGTCAATGTTCTAGCTCTTCAGTGGTTTGACAGTTTCACCATCATGAATTGGTTGGTTCATTACCATTGGTAGGTTCACTCATTAATGAATAAGTCAATCAGGCAATGCAAGTGCCCGTGATGAGAGTATGTTAATGACAAAGAATTCTGATTTTTTGAAACCATGAAAATACATTTCTTCTTCACAGTAAATATAGAAGGATGAGAAGCCATGAGTAGCTGGTCACTTATATAAGGAGGACTCATAGAATAAGGGAAAAGCAATAAAAAATGAGATAATATTGGGGCTGGGTATTAAATATTACATTTTCTCTTTATTCATGGAAGTCACTCTATTAAGCATTGGTGAAAGAAAAATGAGTTTCCTGGATTCAATTTTCAATTCTGCTACTAAATCACTCTATGATCTCATGGACATAAAGGGATAATTGTACTTCATGGCTGTGCAGTGTCTTTCAGACATGTCTATTAATTCATAATCCTCATAATATTACACCTGTGAAATTACAGTATAGTAACAGATCTTACTACTATTACTAAGTACCTAATAAGTACTCAATAAAACTTAGCCATTATTATTATCATTAATAATGATGTCATTCAGTGTATTTTTTTAAGTATGAGAAAGTTACTATCTATATTGTGTTGGTTCCCAATATTGTTTACCATAAGAATTTCCTGAGGGTCTTGATAAAATGCAGAATTCCAGGACTCATCTCTGGTTATTCTGATTCCTCTGTTCTGGGATAAGGGAGAAAAAACCTACCCCGACAATTATTTCATATGGTCCTCAGTCAATACTTTGAAAAACATATAGGAGGACCAAAGCATACACCAACCAGTTAACCAAGAATTTCTGGGTAACCTTATACACTTACTAATCTAATCATGTGAACCAGGCCCTAGGCATCTCTAACCCATCACATTATGATCGAAGTTCTGTTCAATTTGGAGAAAGTTCTGAGGTGTCTATACTAGAACCTTGTAATGCATTGGACACTGATGACTCAGCCCCTTTTCCAAAACTTTCAAAGACTCGTAACAGAAGATAGGCAGGTAAGCCAGCATCAGTCATCAATCATAATAGATGTTATCATAGATGTAAAGCTGAAGCTCAATTGGGACATGTCTAATTCCAGCTTTTTAGAGTTAAGAAGATTTCACAGAGAAGGTAAAGCTTGAACAAGATTCATAAGATAAATGGGAACTTTTATCTCCTAAACTAGAAGAAAAAGAAAAGCATAATAAGGGCTCATGGGGTACAGGACACCCAATGCAAAGACCTGCATGTGACAAAAACCCCAAAATGAGAAACAGCTGGATGCTAGGCCCACTTTAGAATCCTCAGTACTTAACTCAGCCCTCTGACTAAGCTCATCACCCTGTTACGGGAAAATCTGGAAGCACCTCTGGACAAGTACCACTCCCCTAGAACTTAGCAGGATGGAGCATAACTTTCCAATTTATTCAAAATACGTATAAACTAAAATAAAACTTCATTTCGATTATCGGCTCACAAAAGAGTTGTCTATTACTTGTGCTGCCTTGTTTTTCTCTCTTTTCTGAAGTCAAACACATGAGTATTTTTAAGTGGTTAATCTGATCAAAATTAATTTGATATAACTTTTGATACTGCCAACATCCAGGAGAGAGTAATATGAACGTCCAGATGCACTATCAAATCTGTGACCTTTTCCCTATGTATAAGACCCACACCCCCCACTGACTCTTCTACTCTTAAAATGGTGAAACAGTCTAACGGGACTCAGAGCTCCGTGTGGAGCTTGTGCACGCGTGCTGTCTTCACTTTATGCTCTCCCACTCCTCCACTGGTGATCCGTCTGAGAACTGTCCTGGCAATGGCAGATGGAGGGGGACACCACAAATGCAAGTTGTATTATTTTGCCCTCACTTCTGATATCCTTGAAAGTTATTATATTTTTGAAGGAGGAAGAGAAATATGGAAGAATAAACTGATTTAGGATTTGGCTGTGAGTTTTTTTTCTAAGTTCATTGGGTTTTTTTTTTAATTAATTTTTATTGGAGTATGGTTGCTTTACAATGTTTGTTAGTTTCGTCTGTACAGCAAAGTGAATCAGTTATACGTATACGTATATCCACTCTTTTAGATTTCTTTCCCATTTAGGTCATCACAGAGCATTGAGTGGAGTCCCCTGTGCTATACAGCAGGTTCTCATTAGTTACCTATTTATACATAGTAGTGTATATATATGGGATGAATTTTCTTTTATACATAGTAGTGTGTATATATATATATGTAGGACAAATTGGGAGATTGGGATTGACATATATATACACTACTATGTAAAAAATGGTTTTATTATAAAGAAAATGTGGAGCACATGGTCAATTATTGAAGCCACATGGAAGAGAAGACCATAAATGGCAATAGACACCAAGCTGCTGAAAAGTAAGGAAGCTGAAAGGATGCCAGAATCCATCTCAAAGAGCAGCTTCCTTCTTAGTGAGCCAAAGACCTGGAGAAAGGCAAACAGGATACACTTGCTACTTAGAAATAGTCTAAGAATCCCAAGATGACACCAGGGCTCTTTACGTACGGCTCAGTAAAAAGGGTACATTTCTGTTTACTATGGGACAGGTCTTGTTAATTTCTATTGTTCCTGCATAATTACTCATAGTGTTCCCTTTCAACCACCAAAAGTGTCCCAAAGTGGATGATAAATTATATGGTCATTCTATGAATAAATACTTAACAGAAACAGCTAATAATCATTGAGCATCAATGTGCCAGGGGCTATTATAAGAGTTTTGGCTCAATCACTTATACATCCCCATGTTCATTACAGCATTATTTACAATAACCAAGATATAAAAAAAACTTAAGTGTCCACTGACAGACGAATGGATAAAGAAATACTGGTGTATATACAGGCATACCATGGAGATATTGTAGGTTTGGTTCCAGATCCACAATAAGGGAAATATCGCAATAAAGTGAGTCACATGAATTTTTTTTTTTTTTGGTTTACTAGTGCATATAAAAGTTATGTTTACATTGTAGTCTATTAACTGTGCAATAGCATTCTGTTTTTAAAAAGCAATATACATACATACCTTAATTAAGAATACTTTATTGCTTAAAAATGCTATCATCTGACAATGCTGAGTTGCCCCAAACCTTGATTTTGTAAAAAATGCAGTATCTGTAAAGCACAATAAAGTGCAATAAAATGACGTATGCCTTTATAATAATAGTGAAAAGTTTGAAATGTTTTGAAAATTACCAATATGTGACACAGAGACATGAAATGAGCAAATGCTGTTGGGAAAATGGTGCCAGTAGACTAGCTCAATGCAGGGTTGCCACAAACCTCCAATTTGTGAAAAACACAGTATCTTCAAAGCCCAATAAAACAAGGTATACCTGCATACAATGAAATACTATTCGGCCATATAAAAGGAGAAAATCCTACCATTTGCAACAACTCGGATGGACCCTGAGGGTATTACGCTAACTGAAATATTCAAACAGAGAAAGACAAATGCTGTATGATTTCACTTATATGTGGAATCTAAAAAAAAAAAAAAAAAAACAAAACCTCATAGAAACAGATCAGATTTGTGGTTGCCAGAGGAGGGCGTTGGAGTTGGGGGAATTAGATGAAGGTGGTCAAAAGGTACAAGTCACCAGTTGCAAGATAACTAAAGTCAGGGGATGCAATGTACATGTGGTGACTATAGTTAGCAATAGTGTATTATATATTTGAATATAGCTAAGAGAGTAGACCTTAAAAGTTCTCATCACAAGGAAAAAACACTGTAACTATGTGAGATGATGGATATTAATTAATCTTGTATTAATCATTTTGCAATATATACATATATCAAATCATCATGTTATATACCTTAAACTAATACAGTATTATACGTCAATTATTATATCTTAATAAAAATGGGGGAAAAAAGATTTGACTCACGCCTCACTTCTTATGCTCAACCACTCATGAAATAGATACTATTTTTATTCTCATTTCACACGTGAAAAAACTGAGGCACTGAAATGTTGAGTGACTTGCCCAAGGTCACAGAGGTAACAAGTGGAGAAGCCTGGATTTAATCCCAGTAGATGGTTCCAAAGCCCATATTTCTAAGTACTACTCAGGCTGCCTTTCAACTATGAGGTGTGTACAAAGCAATGTTTTTCAACTATGAAGAATGAATTATTATTCTCCACATTTTACAAATGAGAAGATAGAGAGAGGGAGAAAATGCATTTTTCTAAGGTCATAAACTCGGGCAGTCTGACTGTAAAGTCTGTGTTCTTAACCTCCATTCCATACTCTACCCTGAAATATTTCAGGAGCCCTTGGAAACTGGAATTTTCAGGAGGTTGCACACACATAAGACATCAGCAGACCATTCTTTTTCACTCTTACGATGAGTATTAAAATATCACAATAAAAACCTCACCCTTCTGTAAGAGAGCACACAGTCTTGAATTCTTCACAGCTATGTTTCAAATAATTCAATAAGAAAACTTTGATGCTTGGTGTTATAAGACGTGGGTTAAATTTGGACCTTAGGCAAGTAATTTGGGGAGGCCTTTATCTTTTCTTATGTGAAAATAGAGGCAATGCTAGGGAAATGATACAGTCACTCTAGGAGTCTCAAAGCCTGTAGATATTCTGTGGGGTATGCCTCTAAGAATCTTAGGTTTGTCGACTAATTTATCAGTACTGCAACCTAAGAACCCAGGAGCAATAACAGGAGGGGTTAAGATCTCTTCTCTACTCTAATTGGTCTCTAATAAGCACATCCTTCTACAGCCACACCTGGAAGCTGCTGTAAGCAGACCAACTGTAATATGTGACCCATTGTATTTACAAACTAGAAATGCAAAATATCCACACATTCCTCCAGACTTTTCTTCGCTCAACACCTCGTCTTCTGCATGTTGTGAGACTGGTCATATTCTGCCAATTAGGCTAAGAAAATTTAACCCAAACAGCTGTTTAATGTCTCTCCTGTAATTTTCTCACTCATTATTCCCTGCAGGGAAGAATAAACCAAGCGCAGCATGTATAAAAAACAAGGAGGCAGACTGTGGGGACATTCAGAAACACACACACGCATGCACGCATACATACACCATATACTATACACTGCAAATCATCTGAATAACGTATCAGCTGACATATATTAATGTGCCATATGCTATTAGATTTGGAGAAAATTAAAGGAGTCATTTAATTTGTGTTACATGGAAGTATTTAGGTAAAAGGCCAAAATAAAACTGTTATTTTATCTAATGATGACATTGACATTAAAAAAAAGTCAGCATGTGTTCCCCTCTCACACGTGGCACAAGTGACGACAAGATTCACAGTAGGAACACCTGGCTCACCCACCTCCATGCCCTCTCCCCAAGCAAATTTCTAAGACACATTCTCTTTTTTTAACAATCAATTTGATTTTTATCTTAAAATATCTTGTAACTTATATCTATCTCCAGTATTGACAGTCAATTTAATTTTAAAGGAAACAACTCACTTATCACAAGCAAAGCAAACTAATCAATGAAGACGCAGCAGAGACCAGAAAACGGAGAAGAAAATTAAAGGGGAGGTTTCTCTCCACTTTAGATCTATTTCCTGTTATAGTTTAATGATTAATCTCTATTTTGTAAATTCATTAAATATAAAAGTTACCAGATTAAAACTGGAATATGTTCTTATTGTAAAAGAAGGAAAAAGGAAGGAAGGAAGGAAGGAAGGAAGGGGAAAAGAGAGAAGAAAAGAAAGGGAAAAAAGAAAAAACATGATTTTTGCATGCTCCAAAGTGTTCAGAAATTTGAATGGATCCAACTTCCTAATAAATATAGTTCTATATTTTTACTTCTCCCCCTTTCTTTTTCTTCCGTTGCTGGTTTAGAAAATCTTGTTTCTTCCCCCTTACAATCCACAGGAGGAACTAATCTACACACTGATGCACAAACACATAGCCCAGAAATACTGTGCCACTAACTTCAGTGGTATAACCTACGTCTCTAGTTCCTAGAATGCACTTCCCACACCCAAGCTTAAAGATCTTTGTGGGGAAGGAACTGCTATGGGGAGTTCCAATGCCAGGTTTACTCAGAAGTGGTTGATTCAGAAAAGGAAAGGTAAAAACAGAAGGAGGAGTTAGAGGAGGGAATCTATGTGGGTTACAGCTCTCTGCAATATAAACTGTTCTTACTATTCAATCAGAGACAGCATATTAGAATTAACTAAACCATCACAAATTATACCTTGGCAATGATTTAGTAGAAAAGACTTAGAAAAGTAATTGGATCCAGTGTTACAATTTACTGGTTGCATGAACATGGAAAAACACTTAATGTCTCTGAGTTTAGTTTATAATCAGTGAAAGGGGGATAATAATACAATCTATATCACTGAGACATTATTTAAACAATAAGGGTTGAGTGAGACAATATATGTGTAAGTGCTTTATAAACTGTGATATTCTAAAGATACTTGTTTGTGGCCATTCTTATGCATTGTTGCGTGTTTTTCAATAAAATGATTCAATTAATTTATTTGTAAACCTTTTATTTTTAATCACTCATTGAGCTTATTCTTGAGTTGCTTGATAAAATATAAATGTATTATTTAATTACTGATGTCACTATTTTTTCACATCCCCCTCCCCCCTTTTTTTTCTTACTGTTAAGGAGAACAAACATGCTGACTCAAGTACTGTGAATCCCAGCCTGAATACTAGTTTAGTCATCACTTAATATGTAGGTATCACTTGGAACGAGGCACAATTCCTTTCTAGGTTTTGTAAATAAGTTATATAATTCAAAAAACTGAAGATTTCTTTGGAGGTAATATACATGCATTGCTTGTGGGAGAATAACAGGTATGGATTAAGCCCCTTAAACATATATAGTAGAATTCCGACACTACTAATAAGCAATTACTCCTGAAACAAAGCATTTATCGTACGAACTCACTAGCTTTTTTGCTAATTCCTCTAGATAGCCTGCCTTTAGTCTCCAAGTTTCACTTTGCTTTTCTTTCACTCACAGCTTATATAAGGAGCTATTTATGTCCTTTGATAACCTAGCCACTTTGATGGAAAGGGCTGGCTTCCTGCTAGTGTCACCAGAAAGACATTCTCCTCAGGAAATCAGATTTCCATCTCTGTTACACTCAACTTAATGCAAATAGAAGCCAGTAAACCTCTGCTCTTTTAATCCAGCAGCAGGACCCCAGCAGCTGCTTACAAACAGCCCACTTGGCTGCCCTCAGCATCAGTGCTGCTTACCCACTCCACTAAGAAGTAGAACAGTCTCTGCTTTTCTTTTTTGTAGTACTTACTGTTGTATAATAGGCATTTCCTTTTTCTCAAAAATATTGAATTTCTTTCAATAAGACAAATATGTAAAAGAATTAGGGATACACTTTTTAATTATTTATTTTTAAAATACAGTCTCTACCCTCAAACTGCTCATTGTCTGAGCAGAAAAATAAACAATAAAAAACATTACAACAAAAGGGAGTAATAGGTACATGCACAAGGGAGAATAATAGCCCTGGGTTGTTGTTGGTGGTGTTTTGCTTTGCTTTGTATTTGTTTTTGAGGTGGGAGGGTTGTCAGATATCCCAATGAATGCAATTTTTAAATTTCAATTTGCAATGTAAATAGGAGTTTTTTATGTAGAGAGGGGAGTTTCAAGAAAATGTCTATTCATGATTCCAACTGATTCACTAGAATAAAAGAACAAGAGAGTCCAGGTTAAAAGTACTCACAGAGAACTCCCATACAATATGGTTTGAAAAGAGTTCACATCAAGACACATATCACAATGTCTCAGGAAACTGGCAACAAAGAAAAGACACTGATGTACCCAGAGAGAAAGAAACAGGTCACATACAAAAGAAAGGAAATAAAAATGACACCCAGCTTTCAAAATGTTTTAGGAATCTAGAAAACTATTTGAAGGAAAATAATTTCCAACTTAGTATTCTATACTTAGCCACAATATCAACCATGATGATAGGATTAAGATATTTCAGATATATAAGATGTGGAAAAGTTTAGCCATCTTGCACCATATCCTGGGAAACAACTGCAAATCCACTTCACTGACTAAAGAAAAATAAACCAAGAGAGAAGATGCAGGATCAAGAAAGCAAGGGATTCAACACAGGAGAGGGAATCCAAATGATGATGGTAAAGGTAGATCCTATAATAGGGAAAAACAAATCTGACTCCATATTAGATCTGTTCCTTTTACTTTAACCCTTGTACTTTGTTGCCTGTGCTTAGTCATGCCGGCTCTGCACCTTTTGTAAAAGAATGTTGCCTACAGCCTGAAATATATAGGATAGCCTATTCTCAGGGCTCTGACCTTTAAAAGAGTCCATTTATATAGAGATAAAAAGTTGCAGAACAGAGAATAACATTTGTCTTGTTGGAGGTTTACAAGAACATCATGAGCTGACCTTCAGTAGAAAGTTACAAGAACAAAGGATTCTGACCTCAAGAAGTTTGCAACAACTAACCACACCCCTCCCTCACCTTGCCTTTAAAAGTGCTTAGCTGAAACCCTTCCAGGAGTCTGGCAGTTTTGGGGGCATGAGCCACCCGTCATCCTGAATGGCCCTGCAGTAAACCTTTCTCTGCTCCAAACTCCAACATTTCTGTTTGTGTGGCCTCACTGTGCATGGTGCACATGAACCTGTGTTCAGTAACAATCCCAGGAGAACAGATGTGCCGTAGGCCTGCAGAACAATCAGTACATACTGGAGCAGGGAGTCAGAAAGCTCCAAAGGGATACCTCTAAGGAAAAAGAAATGAGATCAAGAGATATACTCAGATGTTTAAACATACTGAAAAGAGACTGAGATTTCTAACAAAGTGTTTGTAAATGAACTTGTGACGAATATTCAGAAAATTAAGCAAATAAAAATTGAGACTACTTAACTTCATGAAAACAAAATGGCTCAGCTGTAAATAATATGTACACGTCCATAGTAACGCAAGAACAAGCAATACTGATCAGAACAAAATTACCACTTAACTGTATTGGAGGGAGGGGAAGTGCACAGTGGCACAGGGGATATATAACAAAGCACAATTCTCATCTTTCAGAGTTGAAAGTAAATACGCTATATGTAAAAATATTTTTTTTAAAAAAAGGAAGGATAAGAATGTATTTATAAACATTCGAGGAAACATAGAAAGGAACAATGAAAAGCATTAAAAAAATTGTTCCTAGGGAGTAGAAACAAGGAGTAGGAAGGAAAGACAGAAGACTCATTTAGTAGTAAGATATATAGAATGATTTAACTCAACATGTATAAGTTTTATAACACTAAATGTTAAAAATAAGTATTATTGGAGTTACATAGAGAAGGAAGCCATCAGAGAGGTAGCAATCAGGCAGTGAAGAGCTTTGTATGCCAATCCACTGCCTTTACAATTTAATTGGTAAGTGATGGAGAGCTACTGAACATTTTTAAAACAGGAGAGACTCATGGTTATATTCGGATTTTGGAAAGAGCACTCCAGTAGTGATACCAGAAGGGACAAAACAAGAGGCAAAGGAATCAACTAAGTGTAAACAAGCTAGGAAAAAACACATGTAAAACATGACAGATAAAAAAATTACAATGTTGTTAATAAACCAGGAACTCTTATGTATCACTGGAGGAAATGGATGAAAGTGTACAGATTCCCAGTTATAAGATAAATAAGTTCTGGGGGTATAATATACAGCATGGTGACCATAGTTAACATACTGATTTGTATATTTGAAAGTTTCTGACGTGAGAGACTAGCATTGACATATATACACTACCAAATGTAAAATAGACAGCTAGTGGGAAGCAGCTGCATAGCACAGGGAGATCAGCTCGTGCTTTGTGACCACCTAGAGCGGTGGGATAGGGAGGGTGGGAGGGAGGCTCAAGAGGGAGGGGATATGGGGATATATGTATACATATAGCAGATTCACTGTGTTGTACAGCAGAAACTAACACAACATTATAAAGCAATTATACTCCAATAAAGATGTGGGGGAAAAAAAAAGAAAGTTGCTGAGAGTAGATCTTAAAAGTTTGCATCATAAGGAAAAAAGAAACCTGTAACTAGGTAAGGTGAGGGATGTTAACTAAACTTACTGTGGTAATCATTTTTCAATATATACATAAATCAAATCATTATGTTGTACACTTTAAATGAATACAAAGTTATACATCGACTGTTTCTCAAAACTGGGGGGGAGAAAAATCAATAGAAAAAACAGTAGAAACACTGGCAAAAAATGTAAATAGAAAATTCACAAAATAAGAAATAGGAATGGTTAAGAAAATAGGAAAATATAGTAGAAGATATTCAACTCACCATTAATCTCAAACACGGAAATAAAAACAACACCATTTTGACCAAACAATTAGCATAAACAACAACAACAAAAATGATGGACAGCCTGGTTTTTATGAAGGTAAGGGAACTCTCAGACAGTTGCAGAAAGTGTAAATAGCTACAATCTTTTTGAAAGATGAGCAAAATTCCTAAAGTCAAGAGATTCCTTGTGGTGCAGAGTGCATTCCTCTGTTTACCCTCAGTTTCTGCCCTTCCACAACTGCATTTTGCACATGGCTTTGGCACAGCAGTGCAGTAAACCTACCCCATCTTAAGATCTCTAACTGTAGCTCCCTTTGGCTAACTGGCTCTTCTATTGTTCTAATTCCAAATTTTCTGGATATGAGTTGATCAGCATTGTTTGTGAGATATACATTCCTGGTTGAACCTCTTATGTGCAGTGGAAGGAGGTTACTTGATACAAACCTGAGCACCCACCCTTTCAGCTTGGTCTGTGGGTTGGGAAAATTTACCAACCAGGCAGCTGAGGACAGGTGTTGCCTGAAATAGCACTTGGAGACTATGGATTATGAACATGTAGTAGTTAGGGGGACAGACTCAGGGGCCAAAGGTTTCTACCACTTACTAGCTGGGTGACCTTGGGCAATACTCAACTTCTCTGACCTATTTCCTCAGTTCTAAGTGGGAATAATAATATCCATCTATATATACATGATAGCATTGTTGAGAGAACAACTGACATATAATAGGTGCTTTCCATCATTTTTACTATAAACAGTCTAAGGGAAAATGATATTGGTCTGAAATATGGTGTAGGAAATGGAGAACGGAGAGCCTGCAGAAAGGAAAGCTTAGCTGGGGCCTTGGCCCTCGTTTTCCTTTATTTTAAGTGTAGTTTTAAAGTATTCAGACAAAAAGAGGAGCTGTTTCATTTGGTGCCTAATATTTATATGTATGTTTATAACAATTCTCAGGGGAGTATACATTTCTGAGAACACAAACACATGAAAATTCCCTCAGGAGTTGATATTTTGCACATCTATATTCTTCGTAACCTGAAGTGATCTCTCTTGAAATATTTTAGAGTCTTCAAAGCCTTCAGTATAACTTGTATCATATTGCTTTTGTAATGTTCAGACTATGTGTTACTGTTGTTCTTAATTCACAGTTGGCCCTAAAGCTTGCTCAGCCTTCAGAAAATGGTCACACTGACACTTTTAGAAGTTTCCCCTATTAAAGGGACCAGAGGGCAGAGTTTGATCCTAAATGAGAAATAATATAATGCAAACTTCGTGGAGGTTTCTATTTGTGAATTCTCCCACTCCCAATTCCTACCAATATTTCATTTATTTTCAGAGTTAGAACAGTCTCCAATTTGCCTTTAGCTCCTGGCATTCCTGACATTTCTTTTGACTCCATTCTCCCCTAACTCTCCCAGTCACAACTATAAGACTTGGCCCAGCTGTACCCAAAGTTCATTACCCCAAGCCTGTCAACTTCCTCTGCCTCAAGGCCTCAGGCATCCATGTATTTCTCCTGAAAGGCATCTATGAAGATTATCTTAGAGTAATCATTTTTAAACTGTTGTGGATAGTTTAAAATCATTAAGATTGTGGAACCCTTTTAATGCTTGGCTTCATGAAGTGTCAAATGTCATTGGAAGAAACTTGGAATAGCATTCACTAGAAACAACTGATCACTTGATGTCCTTTGCAGTTCACTGGAAGGAAGGTGTATTGATTCAAATTTTGCATGCGTGTGTCTCAAGCTGTAGAAACCCACTCTAGCCAAATAAGAAACCTAGGCTACAAGGACGTAATATACAACACAAGGGCAGAGAGCTCAGCAAGCCTCTGAACCGAACAGGATTCTTTTAACCTCTTCTTTCTGCCAGTTTGTTTTATTTCTTTCTCTCATACTTGCTGACTCTCAGTTTCCCATCCACCCCACCATCCCAACTAGCTATCACTTTTTAGACAGTGGAAAATGTGGCTATCAAGGACCATCCAATACTGAATACCCAGAGAAGGGTTACTGATGCCGCAGTTCCCACCTTGTGTCAAAGAGAGGTCACCGGGATAAGCCGCCAAGGTCAAATGCAGGAAAAGCACTGCTGCTTAGGGCAGCACCTTTAGTGAGTGGGGCAGTGGTGAAAGGGGCAGCACTCAGGAAAGAGTGGCTGAGAAGCAATCAACAAGAAGGCTGTACCCCTTTCTTTAAAAGAGCTAATAACCATTTGGGAAGACATTTTGCATCTGGAATGTGCAGCTATTGGGTTGGCTGCCCTCCTCTACTGATACTGTCAAATTCTACATAAAAGAAAATTTTTATTTTTTAGAAGGAAATATATATATATATATATAAAATATTTCCTGCATTGACTTTTAAATTGTTACTAGAAAAAATAAAGCTTTATTAAATAAATAAAATGGAAAAGAGAAAGATTTCTAGACTCCAGAATAAAATGACAGACTGAGAACATGTACTTTCCTTTCCAAGCTCTCAAAGTGTTATAAAGGGCATCCATAACCACAGTAAGGTTTGGAGTGGAGAGGTCATCCATAGAGCAGATGTGATGGCAGATAAACTATGCAGGACAGCTGAAGCCATGGTTCAGAATGTGAAGAGAGGAACAAGTGTCAGCAATTGTAGAAACTGTTCTTTTAGAGAAACTGAGAAGGCTGAAGCTAAAAATTGGCAGGCCTAGAGAGTAAGAAAGAACTATGGAGAAGCAATCAAAGGAAATAATTAAAAAGCTGTCCACATCACTGCAACTTGGCTCCCCCCAGCAAACCCCCATTCCCGCGTGAATGGTGAATGATAGGTCTTGAATGTTCAATGAGTATAAACCAGAGGACTGTTTTCTAAAGAAATTGAATCAGTTGCTTGGAAACAGCAAGTGTTCCATGTGTGGGATTTTGTGCCCAGATTAAAGCTGTCCTTACTTTCTCTGGGGGTATCCTGAGGGCAGTATACCTGCCTGCTTCTCATCTTCTCATCTCCATACCTTAAAATGAAACTTGTGCATTGCCAATAATACCACACACACACACACACACACACACACACACACACACACACACACACACATTGAGCCCTGCCCTCCAGGATAAGGAAAATGATGGTTTGATAAAAAACAAATCTACAGCAGAAGGAACTTATTCTAGCAACTTAAGTTAATCAATATTGTATTTTATTCACAAAGACGAATGGAAACCTAATTATCATGAGACAGTTGGGAAAAATCATCAGTACAAAGAAAAGTATCAAGAAGAACAAGCCTGGGCTTCCCTGGTGGCGCAGTGGTTGACAGTCCGCCTGCCGATGCAGGGGACGCGGGTTCGTGCCCCGGTCCGGGATGATCCCACATGCCACAGAGCGGCTGGGCCCGTGAACCATGGCCGCTGAGCCTGCGCTCCGCAACGGGAGAGGCCACAACAGTGAGAGGCCCGCGTACCAAAAAAAAAAAAAAAAAAAAACACAGATAATAGGGAAAGAATGGGAAATTAAACATACTATTACTGAAATTGAAAGTTCAGTGGAAAGGCTGGCTCATAAAGTTAAAGAAACTTCCTACAACATATAGCAAAAAGACAAAGAGGGAAAATACAAAAGATCCAATTGCTAACAAATAAAAGTTTCAGAAAGAAAGAATACAATGGAGGAAAGAAAATTATGTAGGAATTCAAAATCCCAGAGTTAAAAAGAGATATGAGGCTTCCTACTTAAAGGGGTCACCAGTGCCAAACATAATGAATTTTAAAAGAGCTACACCTAGACACATAATTATAAAATTCTAAAATACCTAGGATGAAGACAAAATGCTAAAAGCTTCCAGAAAGAAAAATAAGATGTGCTCGCAAGTAACAAGTTTCAGGGTAGCAGATGTTTCCAGTGCCCCCGCCCCCCAGTTACATCACAGCCCACTGCCTGAGTCTGATTTCAGTTGCATCTGGAGAGTATATTCCATGGGAACTGGGACACATCTCACAGAGACAGCATCCCAACTGAAACACACATTGTGTGTCTTTTCTCTTTCTGCCCCCAAGCCTTCTCCAAGCCCATAGGAGCTCCTGTGCTCAGGCACAAGCACATTCCAGAGTATAAGAGAGTTATACCCAGGAGCAACCTTACCAGCAGAGGAGCTGGTAAATAAATGATCCAGCTCCCTGTATTTCCAGAGGCTAATTCTGGTGGCATTATATGTGATTCTCAAAAGATCTTAGCAGACTCAGGCCCCTGTGTACCACAGTAGTGACCTCATGAATGCACCTTAAGATTACCTTTTCCTCCTTCTTTGTCTCACTTCTCTCCTTCCTCAACCCTGTTTCCTGGGATCTCACTGCAAATAAACTGGCCTGCACCCAAGTCCTTTACTCAGACTTAGTTTGGAGAAACATGAACTAAAATTTTGGTGCTCACATGCCTGGTGACAACAATGAGTGAGCAGTTTCGGCAACCACAACCTGACAGGAGCAAGAAGTAAACCCTAAACCTTCCTGGCATTAGCTTCCTGCTGACTATTCAATCGGCAGAAGCTGGAAAAGTCTTCAGAAGACTGTTAGGGAAACCTGAAAGGACCGCGAGGAAGTTGTTAGTGAAGGTTTGAATACAGTGAGGAAAATGTTATTGGAGGCCAAAGAAAAAGGGCATTTTTTATGTAGTGGTAGACAATTTGGCAACACTGTCACCTGCATTAATGAGGAAACTAGAAAGAGTCCCCAGTGGAATTGTGGATGCCTGGGGAGATTTGAAGGCAAACTTCCAAACCTCAACTGGCTTCTTTCAGCTGCCTGTGATAAAATAGAAGAAGAGAGAAATAAAATAAAGGAGAAAATCTTTAAGTGTTTTTTTTAGCAGAACTTAAACATAAAGGGTCAAGCTTTGGGGGATCAAAAATAAGATTTTTTTTTTATCTCCAGTCCCTCCAGAAAAGATTCTTATGGTGTGAATTTCTTAAAAGCAAAGATCAAATCATGTCCGAGTGTAAGTTCCTTGATAAACCTCAGAAAGAGCTAAGACGGTAACTGAAAGACAATTTCAGACAAAGGGCCTTGTAGACCCTCTGTGGTAAAACATAAAGGCTTCTAATAATCTTAAAGACATTGTCCCACAGGGGACCAAAGGTAGAGAAGACCTGTCCCCAAAAGAGTTATGAGTGTGGCTGCTGTCTAAAGCAAGTATCTGTACGTTGGCACTACTAACATTTTATGCCAGATAGTTCTTTGTTTAAGGGGGCAGGAGGAGGTTGTTCTCTTGTCCAGGCACTGTGCGATGTATAGCAGCATCCCTGGCCTCTACCACGTAGTTGCCAGTAGTATCCATCCTTGTATTCTTTTTGAATTTTATTTTGTTTTTACAGCAGGTTCTTATTAGTTATCTGTTTTATACCTCCTTGCATTCTTGACAATAAAAATTGTTTCCAGACCTTCTAAATGACACCTGGCGGAGAGGAGATCATCTTCATCTCAGAACCACTGATCTAAAGCACTGGACTATAATTTGATACACAGGAAGTCCACAAAGATTTTAAAAGAATGATATCAGCTTGGACTGAAAGGGAGAGAAACAGGACAAAATGAAATGAAAATCTGTCTTTGGACATCTACACAAGAATCAGCCTAAGAAAATTACTTAGTTGCAAACATGGGTTATTTCTATGAAAAAGACAGTCCTCTCACCAAGAGTAGGGTTTATGGCCAACCCCTTAAGATTTGGGTAGGCTCTGTGATTGCTTTGACTAATAAAATATAGTGCAAGCTACACAATGCCGGGGGTTCCAGGTCATGGCCTCAGGAAATTGGCAGTTTCCACTTCCTGTCTCTTGGAAAACTTACTTTTGAAACTCAGCTGCCATATATGAGATGTTTAAGACATATGGAAAGGCAATATGTAGATGCTCCAATCAACAACCCCACCTGAACATCCAGACAACAATCAGTAACTACTAGCCATGTGTTTTAGCCATCTTGAACATCCAGGTCAGTTGAGTCTTCTGATGATGCTAGCACCAGCCTCTATCTGACTGAAGCCATAGGTGAGATCCCAAGGAAGAACCACCCAGCTAAGCCTGGTCAACACAAAGAACCATAGAGATAATAAGGCATTGTTATTTGAAGCCACTAAATTTTGCAGTGGCTTATTATCCAGCATTAGATAATCGGCAATTAGGGAAGAAGTTCTGGGTAATCACACTGACTTTTCAGAGATTAAGCTTTTGGTTATATCACCAAGCAAGCAGTTTAGACCAGCTGAAGTGCTGGCCAAAGATGAGAAAAATCTAGAATGAGTCCTAGAGGAAAGAGATAATGAATATCCATCACAGTCTTGGAAGCAGTGGTTGCACTGGGGACTATAGTTTGTTTCAAAAAGACACTAAATATGAAATCTTATAAAGATTCCAGCTGCTCATCACCTTGAAGCATCAGAAACAGAGTGGACTTAACGTGGAACATAAGGAAATCTTTATAGTGCAAGGAGTGGACCAGAGAACTCTGGTGCACTGGTCACATCCCATCAATCCACATGCGATTTCATTCTCAGCTGCAGTAGACAGTTCTATGTGGGATCAAAGTTATCTAATGCCGACAGCATCGCACATCAAGAGTGCATCCTTTTGTATGCTGCCTCAAAATCTTCTCTAACATTGTAAGAAATTGGAAGAATTGACAGAACAAGTGGCAGTGGTAAGGGGAAACTTAATGCACCTAGAAAGAAACAACCAATGAGGAGTGATAGCCTGCATATTAAGTCTCCAGCCTCCTGTTCTGCAGGTGGAAAAATCGGGGCAATATTATGTACATTTTTCAGGAGATACTACAGGAATTGAGCCCTGTTGCCCTCAGTAGCTCCCTTGAGAAAGTACCCTTGTATTGAATTCTCTTCCTTACCAATCTCACTCTCCCCCTTCTCTCACTTCTCATACTTTGGATTGACACTGAAATAAACTACCTGTACCCAAGCCTTTCTCTTACATTCTGCTTTGATGAGGAACTCAAATTAAGACAATCAGATTGATAACAGACTTGTTATCAGCAACACTATCTACAAGGAATGTTGATTTCTATACCTAGCCTAACTATTATCAAGCATGAAAGCAAAATATATTTTCAGACATGGAAAGAAATGTAAGAGGTAAGAAATATATTTCTTACCTCTTATGCACCTTTTCTCAAAAAAAAAAAAATTAAAGAAGTAACCTAGGAATTTTAAAAAGTATTCTGAGAAAGAAGACTTGAAATCCAGCAAACAACACAACTGACTCAGGAGTGTAAAAGTAAAGAGATTCTGGACCATAATACAGACACATATCAAGTATTCAGTCAAAATTAGACATTTTTAAAGCCAAGGACCCAACAACTGCTTTCAAGAAAAAAATAAATCCCACATAACACATAATATTATTAAGAAACTGGAAGATATTTGCAGTATTATATAGTTATATTTTATTTTAACTTTACTTTAAGGTAAAAATTTAAAAGGCAATAGAAAATTATGGGAAAATGTTGTAAAAGAAAGTTGTGCTCCAGATCTGAAGAAACTAATATATGGTATGATTTATTTTACTTTACCTTATTTTTTAACAGAGTAAAATTGGCTTCTTGTCCACGTACAGTTCTTTGAGTATTAACACATGTTAATACCACTACCATCAGGATACAAAACAGTTCTCTCAACCCCCAAATCTCTATAATGCTGCCCCTCTGTAGTTGCACTATCTCCCTATGCCTAACCTTTGGCAACAACTGATCTTTTGATCATTAGATAGTTTTGCCTTTTCCAGGATGTCATATAAATGCAATCATACAGTATGTATGTAACTTTTGAAACTGGCTTCTTTAACACAGCATAATGCCTTCAAGATCCATCTGTGTTGATGTGTGTATCAACAGTTCATTCCTTTTCACTGCTGAGGAGTATTCCAGTATTTCAATGTGCCATAGCTCATCTATTCACTCATTGAAAAACTCTGGATTATTTCTAGGTTTGGGCAAAAGAAAAGAGCTGCTATAAACGTTTGTCAACAGGTTTTGTGTGCACATAAGTTTTTTTTTTTTTTTTAAACATCTTTATTGGAGTATAATTGCTTTACAATGGTATGTTAGTTTCAGCTTCACAACAAAATGAATCAGTTATATATATACATATGTTCCCATATCTCTTCCCGCTTGCGTCTCCCTCCCTCCCACCCTCCCTATCCCACCCCTCCAGGCGGTCACAAAGCACCGAGCTGATCTCCCTGTGCTATGCGGCTGCTTCCCACTAGCTATCTACCTTACGTTTGGTAGTGTATATATGTCCATGCCTCTTTATCACTTTGTCACCGTTTACCCTTCCCCCTCCCCATAGCCTCAAGTCCATTCTCTAGTAAGTCTGTGTCTTTATTCCTGTTTCACCCCTAGGTTTTTCACGACATTTTTTTTTCTTAAATTCCATATATATGTGTTAGCATATGGTATTTGTCTCTCTCTTTCTGACTTACTTCACTCTGTATGACAGACTCTAGGTCTATCCACCTCATTACAAATAGCTCAATTTCGTCTCTTTTTATGGCTGAGTAATAGTCCATTGTATATATGTGCCACATCTTCTTTATCCATTCATCCGATGATGGACACTTAGGTTGTTTCCATCTCTGGGCTATTGTAAATAGAGCTGCAATGAACATATTGGTACTTTTGTTTCTCTAGGGCAAATACCTAAGAATGGGACTGTTGGGTCATAATAACTGTATATGTGATTTATAAGAAACTGCCAGACTGTTTTCCAAAGTAGCTGTGCTATTTTGCTTTCCTACTAATGAAGTGTGAACACTGCAGCTACCCCACATTCTTGTCAGCACTTTAGATTACCATGTTTGCTTTATTTCGTTTTGTTTTGTTTTTCAGCCATTTTACTGTGTATGTAGTGGCATCTCCTTGTGGTTTTAATTTGCATTTTCCTAATGGCCAGTAACATGGAGCAATTTTTCATATGCTCATTTCCATCGCAGTATGCTCTTTTGTGAATTGACTACTTATTTGCTCATTTTTAAAACTGGGTTGTTTGGCTTATTACTATTGAGCTTTGAGTGAGCTCCATATATTTCAGACATAAGTGCTTTACCAGATTTGTGATTTGCAAGTATATTCTCTCATTCTGGAGCTTATCTTTCATTATGACTTGATTTTGAACATGTATTTGAATATCCACTGACCTGTCTCTTGCAAGATTCTCATTCTCTTTGAAATGATATAGGATTACACACATTCTCTGTAGATCTATTCAGAATATTTAATCCTGTAGTAGATTTTACATATATATATATATATATATATATATATAAAATCATTAAATTATAGGAGCCCTTTATTCATTTGCCATTTTTAAAACCAACCTATAAGCAAAGCATTTTAAATTAAATTTTAACTGAATTCTATTAATTACTCACTTAATAGAACATAAATATTACAAACTGAAAAATATATAAGAAATGATATGGTATACAAAAGTGAATAGTGAGGGTTGTGAGGGGTAGATAGTGATAAGGGAGTCTTAATTTTGTCCTATTTCATAGTGATGTATTTTGAAATAGTTCTGAAGTTGATGAAACAAAAAAATAAAGATTTAAGTATTTTAGTAAACAGAATAATTGAAAACAATAATATTGGTAGCAAAACTCAGGAGGTGATGAGAGATCAATGTTAGTAGACATGAGTTAATTCCTCATCAAATGAAAATGTGAATAGAATGTGCAGTCCCAAGATATTGTCTCAATAGAAAAAAAACTAGCAATAATTTTTTACTTGACATGTGGTGCTATTTTAAATTGTTCAAACTTCTATGTGCATGTGTTAAATAAATATGTACACATATATTTATATTAAAATATAGTTCTACATTATAGACAGTTAAAGGAGTATGAGAAAGTGAGACTTCCTTGGCAGTCCAGTGGTTAAGACTCCACACTTCCGCTGCAGGGGACACGGGTTCAATCCCTGGTCAGGGAACTAAGATCCAGCATGCTGCATGGAGTGGTGAAAATAAATAAATAAATAAAATAAAAAATAAATAAATATTTTTAAAAAAAGGAATGTGAGAAAGTAAAAAACAATAAAGAAACAGGAGTTTTGCGGGGAGAAACACAGAGAAAAAAATGCAAAGAAAGTGAAAGAAAGACAGGCCCAGGCAGATAGAGGAAAAGAGGCAGAGAAAGAAATTTGGACTGACAGAAACAGTGAAAAAAGGAACATCAGTAATGGAAACTGACCTCCATGGAACAATATTGTCAACTTGTGGCCTTTTAAGATATTGCAGGTAGAGATCTTTCAAACATTTTGAAAAATTGCAAAAATCCCATAAAATGTTTTGTGTCTGAAGAAGCAAGGATCCAACCTTCTTTCAAAGTGAGACGCCACTGTTCTCGAGTGACTGTTTTCAGTTAAACCAAAAAAAAGGAATATATCTAAAAATCCAACCTTAAGAATCAAACACTAGCCAATTTACTTATTCAACCAGAGCATTTAAGTTATTCAGAGGACAGCACAATCAAATACTAGAAAATTCCTCTGAATACACAAGACACTTGACTAGACTTTTTTCTGCATAATTGTTGTGATAGGAGCCTTTCTAAATATCTCCTTTGTAACTGCAGGCAAAGAATTCCACGGACACATCTCTAAGTTCATAAATACTTTCCATATCTCTGACAAGTACCTGCCTCTCAAGCTCCAGTAGTCCTCATCAGTGAGGTATAGGGACAAAGAGAGATAATGGTAACTTAATTTCACCATTTGAACTAAATATTCAGTACCTTTCGAACCTAGAGCTGGAGAGTGGATTTGTGGTACGCGTTGGGAGGAGCAGGGAATGAGAGGGATGGTAGGGAAGAAAAGGGAAGTACTGTTTAAGAGCAGGTGACACTAATGTTATAAATACTAACTATATGGATTTGTGCACCAAATGGAGCATCTTAGGCCCACTGTGAAACTTCTGCCAAGAGTCACTGAGTTATCGTTAGTGAAAACCTGGCATCAGATGACTAGTCTAACTAGAGAGCTACATTACTCATTTCTATTTCCAGTACAAGAATTTAAGCAGTTGTGAAAGTGTAATTGAAAAATCATGGGAAGAAACTCGAGCTTCCCAAATCCACTAAGGGAGAAAGCTGCGTAGTTGGGGATCTTCTTAACCTCTATCACTTCCTATTATCTCATGGCAAAAGTGGATCACTGGCCTAAAGATCAGTGGTAAATTACCAGAACTCCATGAAACAAAGAATAAATAAAACAACTAAATGTTGATAAGTAGAGACCCCAAAATTTGTATTGCTTTTTACTCTTCTTGAGGAGATGGTTAAATTATCTATATTAGATCAATCTACTTAATTTCTAGCTATTTTCAAGCTTGTTTCAATTTGCTCTCAATTGTACATCAATGAGGAAATGTGTTACCTACATAGAGTGGACTGATAATTAAGTATTTCAAAACAGTTTCAGAGTTCAAGGGTTAGCTTTATATTTTTCCTAACATTTTTCAGCAGATCATTGCTCCAAACTTTGATCAACTATCTGTGATGATGAATTGCTCTAAATTCTGAAACTGGGAAACCTATCATAGCATTTCAAAAATAGATCATAGTAGGTCTTTAGAATGTGTTTGTTTTTTCCTTTAAAACTGTCGTGTGAATGATTAGGGTTAAAGCCAATGCCTCCACCGAGAGAAAAGGAGAGATCCATATAAAAGAAAAGATATATTATGGACCAGCAGTGAATTAATAAATTATTTTTAACTTGCTTAAATACATACAAACATACAACAGTATAAATCTCTCATGTGCTTAATACTCTCCCAATCATAAAACCAAGCATTTATATCAAATACTAAAAAATTTAAGAAAATAAAAATTCAGAGTGACAGCATTAACGGGATGAATGATATTTTGTTGAAGCTATATTAAAATTCACAATATAAATATGGTACTGAATGCTGTAGTGGAAGTTAGCTGAGTTTCAGCAATCTAGTGGTGGTGTGATGGCACAAACTCCTTGCCACTTTTGTCTATTTAAACTATCATATGGCTTGTGTTCCTTTGTGATATCACTTTACCTTTACTAGGTGCAAACATTACATTTGCATTTTAAGTCAACCTCTGTTTTCCTCTTCTCAGTCCACTACAAGTGGTACATTACTCTACCTCAAAGTTCTTTCATAATATCAGATCCCAGTTTTTATGTAGCTTAATAATTTAAAGTTTCAATGTATGAAAATGTTTACAATAGAAATGTATAACTATAAATTCATCTGTAACTGTTAAAAAGTCAAACATGAAAATTGTGTCAGATATCACACTTTTGATATAAGGATCCAAAGTAGATCCTTATGACAAAAATTCAAATGTGAATATAGTGACAGATAGTAATCATTTTAACATTAAGAGATGCTAAGATAACTGTGGATATGCTCAATACATTAAAAGATAATTGCGGATATGCTTAATACATTATCAATTATGGTAACCACTTATGCTGAATAAAATCACAAAAATAATACTAAATTAACAACTAAAATCATTTGGGAATACTCAGTTTTAATCTGATCTTTGGGTAATCCAGAATATTCTTAAATTGACAAGGCCATATTGAAATAAAAAGCCAAATTTCAATGTTTCCAATATTTTAGGATATGTGAATTATCAAACATTCCCTGGCAATGGATATATGCAATTTTATTTGAGAAACATCAGATTAAACAAAGCAAATTTTTAGGAGCCACCTAAAATGAGGAAAAGATCTTAGAGTCTAAAGTCAATGAATTACTTGGAGACACATGCCAACAGTTGGAAACAATGTCTCCACAGATGTGAGAATGTCACTTTTTCTGACTTAGTTTTTATCAGTTATTTTTTAATTTCCAATTGTGCTGAAATAAAAAAATAGTAATTCACTGATATGCATATTCTGCAAAATTAATTAAAATCATGTAGTAATAGCAACTTTAAACATCCACATGGATATAACTCTCAGTACTTACGACATCTTCTTTAGAAGTAAAAAATACCAGAGTTTCTCTAATCATGATATAATTCATATTCTATATTTAACACAGTGTATCAGTTCCAATGGGGTTCTGAGTGTAATTTAGTACTCTAACTATAACTCTGTAACTCTGCGTCTGAAAAGAACTTTCCCATATATGCAGAGTGAGCATGATGGAGTTTAGTACAGCTATATGTAAACACACCCTGGAAGGGAGCTGAACACTGTCTTTGACGTTCTGTTAGAAGACAGTCTCAGAGAGAAAATTTCAAAGCCAATATAAGTATAATATAATGGAATAAGCATGTTTAAAGTACAAAGGACTTAGATTTTAGAAGAGTTATATATTTATTTATAAGTTCTGTTCCCACCACTCACTAGTTATGCAATCCTAGGCCAATGCAGAAAGTAATGAGAATTTAATGTGTATAAGGCATCCTTTTCATATTAAATTGCAAAACTTAATTTTGATTATTGTTCTTTATGAGACAAAAATGGTGATATCACAATGTTATATAATTTTGAAGTTTAGATTGTAGGCAATTTAGGAAAGAGTAGTACTATTACAAGAAGTGCATAAGAAAAGAGGTCAGAAATGCAAGGGAAAAGTCACGGAGAAATCATGAGCTGGTGAGTATTCAGAGAAGGTCATTACATTGATATTTATGAGAGTTTTAAGAAAATTTACAAGAACTGAGGTGAGGGCAGGAATTCAGAATGCAAAGAGTTTAAGAATGAAAGAAAACTATTATTTCTGGGATAATTTATATGAGACAACCTCAAAAACGTCCCCCATAAAGAAAGGAAACATAATGAATAAATTTTAACAATAGTTTTCAATGCATATTTCACTCTGCCAGAAAATAATGGAAACTCCATAAGCTTAAAAAGAAAAATATGTTGAAAACCTGTGTTGGAAGTGGGCACTTAACCTGTGGCTACCATGGGGCATTTACATTCTGTGTTACTTATTGCCTTGCATTCTAATAGCCACCCAGAGGACAAGACATTCTGTCTTCAACCCACAAAGTAAATATTCCTGATTTAGACTGTAGCACAAAACACAAAGGACTACATTCTCAGTAGACAGTTTGACTAAAAAAGAAGGAAGCTAACAAAATATATTTGGGTTGGTCTTCACTCTAATTGCGGACTAAAAAAACCTTTCCTTGGGCTTCCTGGTGGCGCAGTGGTTGAGAGTCCTCCTGCCGATGCAGGGGACACGGGTTCGTGCCCCGGTCCAGGAAGATCCCACATGCCGCGGAGCGGCTAGGCCTGTGAGCCATGGCTGTTGAGCCTGTGCGTCCGGAGCCTGTGCTCCGAAACAGGAGAGGCCACAACAGGGAGAGGCCCACATACCACAAAAAAAAACAAACCAAAACAAAAAAAAAAACCTTTCCTTGTAATTATAACCAAGAGCCTGATTTTATGTGAGTTTGTGTGTGAATTTACTCTGTCCACATGATCCAGGAAAACTAAGCTGAGAAATTCAGTTAAAATTGCCCCTGTGTTTAAGCACCCTAGGAGTTTATTTAAAGAAAGGAAAGGCAATCTAAAAAACTTAGGTGGTATAGGATTATCCTGGATAACAGCAACTCTTCAAACATTTGCTCACAACCCACGGTTTCAAAACACATGAGGAAATTAACAACCATGAGTAAGCAGAAACAATCATAACAGGTTTAGAACTCAAGGGTGTCAAATATTTAAGCTATCATAAAAATTATCATAAAATAATTATGCTTAAAATGATAGACATAAAAGATAGTTGAAAACATGAATTATAATAATATAGTATAGGGGACTTCCGGGAAGATGGCAGAAGAGTAAGACGCGGAGATCACCTTCCTCTCCACAGATACACCAGAAATACATCTACGCGTGGAACAACTCCTACAGAACACCTACTGAACGCTGGCAGAAGACCTCAGACCTCCCAAAAGGCAAGGAACCCCCTACGTACCTGGTTAGGGCAAAAGAAAAAACTAAACAGAGACAAAAGGATAGGGACGGGTCCTGCACCAGCGGGAGAGAGCTGTGAAGGAGGAAAAGTGTCCACACACTAGGAAGCCCCTTCGCGGGTGGAGACTTCGGGAGGTGGAGTGGGGGAGCTTGGGAGCCGCGGAGGAGAGCACAGCAACAGGGGTGCGGAGGGCAAAGCGGACAGATTCCAGCGCAGAGGATCGGGCCGACCGGCACTCACCAGCCGAGAGGCTTGTCTGCTCGCCCGCCAGGGCGGGCGGGGCTGGGAGCTGAGGCTCCGGCTTCTGTCGGAGCGCCGGGAGAGGACTGAGGTTGGCGGCGTGAACACAGCCTGCAGGGCGTTGGTGCGCTGCGGCTGGCCGGGAGAGAGTCCGGGGAGGGGTCTGGACCTGCCGAAGAGGCAAGAGACTTTTACGTCCCTCTTTGTTTCCTGGTGCACGAGGAGAGGGGATTAAGAACGCTGCTTGAGAGAGCTCCAGGGACGGGCGCGAGCCGCGGCTAAGAGTGCGGAGCCCAGAGACGGACATGGGACGCTAAGGCCACTGCTGCCGCCGCCAGGAGGCCTGTGTGCGAACACAGGTCACTAGCCACACGCCCTTCCGGGGAGCCTGTGCAGCCCGCCACTGCCAGGGTCCCGGGATCCAGGGACAGCTCCCCCGGGAGAGCGCACGGCGCGCCTCAGGCTGCAGCGTCTCGCCGGCCTCTGCCGCTGCAGGCCCGCCCCGCACTCCGAGACCCTCCCTACCCCCCGGCCTGGGTGAGCCAGAGCCTCCGAATCAGCGGCTCCTGTAACCCCGTCCTTTCTGAGCAAAGAACAGACGCCCTCCGGAGACCTACACGCACAGGCGGGGCCAAATCCAAAGCTGAGCCCCTGGGAACTGTGAGAACAAAGAAGAGAAAAGGAAATCTCTCCCAGCAGCCTCAGAAGCAGCGGATTAAAGCTCCACAATCAACCTGATATACCCTGCATCTGTGGAATACCTGAAGACAACGAATCATCCCAAATTAAGGAGCCCTGTGGATGAAAGGCTCTTGGGGCTGCAGCCAGGAGTCAGTGCTGTGCCTCTGAGGTGGGAGAGCCAACTTCAGGACACTGGTCCACAAGAGGCCTCCCAGCTGCACATAATATCAAACAGCAAAAATCTCCGAGAGATCTCCATCTCAACGCCAGCACCAGCTTCACTCAACGACCAGCAAGCTACAGTGCTGGACATCCTATGCCAAACAACTAGCAAGACAGGAACACAACCCCACCCATTAGCAGAGAGGCTGCCCAAAATCATAATAAGTCTACAGACACCCCAAAACACACCACCAGACATGGACCTGCCCACCAGAAAGACAAGATCCAGGCTCATACACCAGAACACAGGCACTAGTACCCTCCACCAGGAAGCCTACACAACCCACTGAACCAACCTTAGCCACTGGGGACAGACACAAAAAACAACAGGAACTACGAACCTTCAGCCTGCAAAAAAGGAGACCCCAAACACAGTAAGATAAGCAAAATGAAAAGACAGAAAAACACACAGCAGATGAAGGAGCAAGATAAAAACCCACCAGACCTAACAAATGAAGAGGAAATAGGCAGTCTACCTGAAAAAGAATTCAGAATAATGATAGTAAGGTTGATCCGAAATCTTGGAGATAGAATGGACAATAGAATGGACAAATTGCAAGAATCAGTTAACAAGGACCTAGAAGAACTAAAGATGAAGCAAGCAATGATGAACAACACAATAAATGAAATTAAAAGTACTCTAGATGGGATCAATAGCAGAATAACTGAGGCAGAAGAACGGATAAGTGACCTGGAAGATAAAATAGTGGAAATAACTACTGCAGAGCAGAATAAAGAAAAAAGAATGAAAAGAACTGAGGACAGTCTCAGAGACCTCTGGGACAACATTAAACGCACCAACATTCGAATTATAGGGGTTCCAGAAGAAGAAGAGAAAAAGAAAGGGACTGAGAAAATATTTAAAGAGATTATAGTTGAAAACTTCCCGAATATGGGAAAAGAAATCGTTAATCAAGTCCAGGAAGCACAGAGAGTCCCATACAGGATAAATCCAAGGAGAAATACGCCAAGACACATATTAATCAAATTGTCAAAAATTAAATACAAAGAAAACATATTAAAAGCAGCAAGGGAAAAACAACAAATAACACACAAGGGAATCCCCATAAGGTTAACAGCTGATCTTTCAGCAGAAACTCTGCAAGCCAGAAGGGAGTGGCAGGACATATTGAAAGTGTTGAAGGAGAAAAACCTGCAACCAAGATTACTCTACCCAGCAAGGATCTCATTCAGATTTGATGGAGAAATTAAAACCTTTACAGACAAGCAAAAGCTGAGAGAATTCAGCACCACCAAACCAGCTCTACAACAACTGCTAAAGGAACTTCTCTAGGCAAGAAACACAAAAGAAGGAAAGGACCTACAATAACGAACCCAAAACAATTAAGAAAATGGGAATAGGAACACACATATCGATAATTACCTTAAATGTAAATGGACTAAATGCTCCCACCAAAAGACACAGATTGGCTGAATGGATACAAAAACAAGACCCATATATTTGCTGTCTACAAGAGACCCACTTCAGACCTAGAGACACATACAGACTGAAAGTAAGGGGATGGAAAAAGGTATTTCATGCAAATGGAAACCAAAAGAAAGCTGGAGTAGCAATTCTCATATCAGACAAAATAGAATTTAAAACAAAGACTATTAGAAGAGACAAAGAAGGACACTACATAATGATCAAGGGATCGATCCAAGAGGAAGATATAACAATTGTAAATATTTATGCACCCAACATAGGTGCACCTCAATACATAAGGCAAATACTGACAACCATAAAAGGGGAAATCGACAGTAACACATTCATAGTAGGGGACTTTAACACCCCACTTTCACCAATGGACAGATCATCCAAAATGAAAATAAATAAGGAAACACAAGCTTTAAATGATACATTAAACGAGATGGAGTTAATTGATATTTATAGGACATTCCATCCAAAAACAACAGAATACACATTTTTCTCAAGTGCTCATGGAACATTCTCCAGGATAGATCATATCTTGGGTCACAAATCAAGCCTTGGTAAATTTAAGAAAATTGAAATTGTATCAAGTATCTTTTCTGACCACAACGCCATGAGACTAGATATCAATTACAGGAAAAGATCTGTAAAAAATACAAACACATGGAGGCTAAACAATACACTACTTAATAATGAAGTGATCACTGAAGAAATCAAAGAGGAAATCAAAAAGTACCTAGAAACAAATGACAATGGAGACACAATGACCCAAAACCTGTGGGATGCAGCAAAAGCAGTTCTAAGGGGGAAGTTTATAGCAATACAAGCCCACCTTAAGAAGCAGGAAACATCTCGAATAAACAACCTAACCTTGCACCTCAAGCAATTAGAGAAAGAAGAACAAGAAAACCCCAAAGCTAGCAGAAGGAAAGAAATCATAAAAATCAGATCAGAAATAAATGAAAAAGAAATGAAGGAAACAATAGCAAAGATCAATAAAACTAAAAGCTGGTTCTTTGAGAAGATAAACAAAATAGATAAACCACTAGCCAGACTCATTAAGAAAAAAAGGGAGAAGACTCAAATCAATAGAATTAGAAATGAAAAAGGAGAGGTAACAACTGACACTGCAGAAATAAAAGAGATCATGAGAGATTACTACAAGCAACTCTATGCCAATAAAATGGACAATCTGGAAGAAATGGACAAATTCTTAGAAATGCACAACCTGCCAAGACTGAATCAGGAAGAAATAGAAAATATGAACAGACCAATCACAAGCACTGAAATTGAAACTGTGATTAAAAATCTTCCAAGAAAGAAAAGCCCAGGACCAGATGGCTTCACAGGCGAATTCTATCAAACATTTAGAGAAGAGCTAACACCTATCCTTCTCAAACTCTTCCAAAATATAGCAGAGGGAGGAACACTCCCAAACTCCTTCTACGAGGCCACCATCACCTTGATACCAAAACCAGACAAGGATGTCACAAAGAAAGAAAACTACAGGCCAATATCACTGATGAACATAGATGCAAAAATCCTCAACAAAATACTAGCAAATAGAATCCAACAGCACATTAAAAGGATCATACACCATGATCAAGTGGGGTTTATTCCAGGAATGCAAGGATTCTTCAATATACGCAAATCTATCAATGTGATAAACCATATTAACAAACTGAAGGAGAAAAACCATATGATCATCTCAATAGATGCAGAGAAAGCTTTTGACAAAATTCAACACCCATTTATGATAAAAACCCTGCAGAAAGGAGGCATAGAGGGAACTTTCCTCAACATAATAAAGGCCATATATGACAAGCCCACAGCAAACATCATCCTCAATGGTGAAAAACTGAAAGCATTTCCACTAAGATCAGGAACAAGACAAGGTTGCCCACTCTCACCACTCTTATTCAACATAGTTTTGGAAGTTTTAGCCACAGCAATCAGAGAAGAAAAGGAAATAAAAGGAATCCAAATCGGAAAAGAAGAAGTAAAGCTGTCACTGTTTGCAGATGACATGATCCTATACATAGAGAACCCTAAAGATGCTACCAGAAAACTACTAGAGCTAATCAATGAATTTGGTAAAGTGGCAGGATACAAAATTAATGCACAGAAATCTCTGGCATTCCTATATACTAATGATGAAAAATCTGAAAGTGAAATCAAGAAAACACTCCCATTTACCATTGCAACAAAAAGAATAAAATATCTAGGAATAAACCTACCTAAGGAGACAAAAGATCTGTATGCAGAAAATTATAAGACACTGATGAAAGAAATTAAAGATGATACAAATAGATGGAGAGAGATACCATGTTCTTGGATTGGAAGAATCAACATTGTGAAAATGACTCTACTACCGAAAGCAATCTATAGATTCAATGCAATCCCTATCAAACTACCACTGGCATTTTTCACAGAACTAGAACAAAAAATTTTGCAATTTGTATGGAAACACAAAAGACCCCGAATAGCCAAAGCAATCTTGAGAACGAAAGAAGGAACTGGAGGAATCAGGCTCCCAGACTTCAGACTATACTACAAAGCTACAGTTATCAAAACGGTATGGTACTGGCACAAAAACAGAAAGATAGATCAATGGAACAGGATAGAAAGCCCAAAGATAAACCCACGCACATATGGTCACCTTATCTTTGACAAAGGAGGCAGAAATGTACCGTGGAGAAAGGACAGCCTATTCAATAAGTGGTGCTGGGAAAACTGGACAGCTACATGTAAAAGTATGAAGTTAGATCACTCCCTAACACCATACACAAAAATAAGCTCAAAATGGATTAAAGACCTAAATGTAAGGCCAGAAACTATCAAACTCTTAGAGGAAAACATAGGCAGAACACTCTATGACATAAATCACAGCAAGATTCTTTCTGACCCACCTCCTAGAGTAATGGAAATAAAAACAAGAGTAAACAAATGGGACCTAATGAAACTTAAAAGCTTTTGCGCAGCAAAGGAAACCATAAAGAAGACCAAAAGACAACCCTCAGAATGGGAGAAAATATTTGCAAATGAAGCAACTGACAAAGGATTGATCTCCAAAATTTATAAGCAGCTCATGCAGCTTAATAACAAAAAAACAAACAACCCAATCCAAAAATGGGCAGAAGACCTAAATAGACATTTCTCCAAAGAAGATATACAGAGTGCCAACAAACACATGAAAGAATGCTCAACATCACTAATCATGAGAGAAATGCAAATCAAAACTAAAATGAGATATCAGCTCACACCAGTCAGAATGGCTATCATCAAAAAATCTAGAAACAATAAATGCTGGAGAGGGTGTGGAGAAAAGGGAACCCTCTTACACTGTTGGTGGGAATGTAAATTGATACAGGCACTGTGGAGAACAGTATGGAGGTTCCTTAAAAAGCTACAAATAGAACTACCATATGACCCAGCAATCCCACTACTGGGCATATACCCTGAGAAAACCATAATTCAAAAAGAGTCATGTACCAAAATGTTCATTGCAGCTCTATTTACAATAGCCCAGAGATGGAAACAACCTAAGTGTCCATCATCGGATGAATGGATAAAGAAGATGTGGCACATATATACAATGGAATATTACTCAGCCATAAAAAGAGACGAAATTGAGCTATTTGTAATGAGGTGGATAGACCTAGAGTCTGTCATACAGAGTGAAGTAAGTCAGAAAGAGAGAGACAAATACCGTATGCTAACACATATATATGGAATTTAAAAAAAAAAAAATGTCATGAAAAACCTAGGGGTGAAACAGGAATAAAGACACAGACTTACTAGAGAATGGACTTGAGGCTATGGGGAGGGGGAAGTGTAAACGGTGACAAAGCGATAAAGAGGCATGGACATATATACACTACCAAACGTAAGGTAGATAGCTAGTGGGAAGCAGCCGCATAGCACAGGGAGATCAGCTCGGTGCTTTGTGACCGCCTGGAGGGGTGGGATAGGGAGGGTGGGAGGGAGGGAGACGCAAGCGGGAAGAGATATGGGAATATATGTATATATATAACTGATTCATTTTGTTGTGAAGCTGAAACTAACATACCATTGTAAAGCAATTATACTCCAATAAAGATGTTAAAAAAATAAAAAATAATAATAATAATATAGTATAAAAAGAGAACAGACATATTTAGAACAGGAACCAAACACTAGTTTAGAAATTAAATATATATTTCATTGCAATTAGAAACATAAAGTATAGGAAAAAGGGCAGATCAGACACAGGAAAAGAAAGAATTAGTTAACTGAACTAAAGAATGATCTAATGTAATTTCCTAAAGTACAGTATAGAAAGACAAAATTATGGCAAATATTAGAGATAGTTTAAAAGTGTGAAGGAAAAAATGTTACCTGTCATATCAGTAAACAAACCAAGGGTGTTGAAGCCATCAAGCTACCATATTACAGCCACCCCTGACGAGACTCAGGATGAGAAAGCACAGGATACTGGCCCCAGGTATCTGAGGTGCATATCAAAGGAATGATTTCAATGAGCCCGTATTTTTGCATGTTCCCATACATAGAGAAGCACTAAATTCAATAACTTGAGATGTCTGGTTTTCTTCAACAGTAATCTTTAGATGTTCCGACTACCTGGTCTTTGTTGCAAAAACTCCTTTATATCCTGGCTCCTCCCTTACATCTTCAGAGCAGTCCCTCAGACCTGCTTGAAGTCCTCAGAAAGTCCCACCAAATAAAACATAACTCTCAACTTTTAGGTTATGCATTTTTAAAAGCATTGAGTGATCAAGTGTAAAAACACCAACTTACAGCACTAAAAGAAGGAAGAGTACATGAAGAAGAAGCAAGATTTTGGATTGGAAGAATCAACATTGTGAAAATGACTCTACTACCCCCAAAGCAATGTACAGACTCAATGCAATCCCTATGAAACTACCAATGGCATTTTTCACAGAATTAGAACAAAAAATTTCACAACTTGTATGGAAACACAAAAGACCCCAAATAGCCAAACCAATCTTGAGAAAGAAAAACGGAGCTGGAGGAATCTGGCTCCCTGACTTCAGACTATATTACAAAGCTACAGTAATCAAGACAATATGGTACTGGCACAAAAAAAAGAAATATAGATCAATGGAACAGGATAGAAAGCCCAGAGATAAACCCACGCACCTATGGCCACCTTATTTTTGATAAAGGAGGCAAGAATATACAATGGAGAAAGGACAGCCTCTTCAATAAGTGGTGCTGGGAAAACTGGACAGCTACATGTAAAAGAATGAAATTAGAACACTCCCTAACACCATACACAAAAATAAACTCAGAATGGATTTAAGACCTAAATGTAAGGCCAGACACTGTTAAACTCTTAGAGGAAAACACAGGCAGAACACTCTATGACATAAATCACAGCAAGATCCTGTTTGACCCACCTCCTAGAGAAATGGAAATAAAAACAAAAATAAACAAATGGAACCTAATGAAACTTAAAAGCTTTTGCACAGCAAAAGAAACCATAAACAAGACCAAAAGACAACCCTCAGAATGGGAGAAAATATATGCAAGCAAAGCAACTGACAAAGGATTAATCTCCAAAATATACAAGCAGCTCATGCAGCTCAATATCAAAAAAACAAACCACCCAATCCAAAAATGGGCAGAAGACCCGAATAGACATTTCTCCAAAGAAGATACACAGATTGCCAACAAACACATGAAAGGATGCTCAACATCACTAATCATTAGAAAAATGCAAATCAAAACTACAATGAGGTATCACCTCACACAAGTCAGAATGGCCATCATCAAAAAAATCAACAAACAATAAATTCTGGAGAGGGTATGGAGAAAAGGAAACCCTCTTGCACTGTTGGTGGAAAGGTAAATTGATATAGCCACTATGGAGAACAGTAGGGAGGTTCCTTAAAAAACTAAAAATAGAACTACCATACGACCCAGCAATCCCACTAATGGGCATATACCCTGAGAAAACCATAATTCAAAAAGAGTCATGTACCACAATGTTCATTGTAGGTCTATTTACAATAGCCAGGACATGGAAGCAACCTAAGTGTCCACTGACAGATGAATGGATAAAGAAGATGTAGCACATATATACAATGGAATATTACTCAATCATAAAAAGAAATGAAATTGAACTATTTGTAGTGAGGTAGATGGACCTAGAGTCTGTCATGCAGAGTGAAGTAAGTCAGAAAGAGAAAAACAAATACCGTATGCTAACACATATATATGGAATCTAAAAAAAAGAAAAGAAAATGGTTCTGAAGAACCTAGGAACAAGACAGGAATAAAGACGCAGACATAGAGAATGGACTTGAGGACACAGGGATGGGGAAGGGTAAGCTGAGACGAAGTGAGATAGTGGCATGAACATATACACTACCAAATGTAAAACAGATAGCTAGTGGAAAGCAGCCACACAGCACAGTGAGATCAGCTCAGTGCTTTGTGACCACCTAGAGGGGTGGGATAGGGAGGATGGGAGGGAGACGCAAGAGGGAGGAGATATGGGGATATATGTATATGTATAGCTGATTCACTTTGTTATAAAACAGAAACTTACACACCATTGTAAAGCAATTATACTCCAATAAAGATGTTAAAAGAAAAAAAAGGAAGAAGCAAGATTTAAAGCTAAGAGTTTTTCAGACACTTGGATTATCAAGTAAAAGCATAATTATTTCTTATATAAATCATATGTCCAATCACTATGCTAATGAACAAAGAATACTCCCATGAGGAGACAGTGCTAATCAAATGATAACAGGCAAGAGTGTAAATAATATTCTCATAGAAAAGAACAGTGGTCCACTCTACCAAAGTGCACTCTCCCATGGAAGAAAAATAGATACGCTACTCTACAATATATTTTATGTGGTGAGAAAATTTTGATTAAAAAATTAGACATAGGGCTTCCCTGGTGGCGCAGTGGTTGACAGTCCACCTGCTGATGCAGGGGACATGGGTTCGTGCCCCGGTCCGGGAAGATCCCACATGCTGTGGAGCAGCTGGGCCCATGAGCCATGGCCACTGAGCCTGTGCGTCCGGAGCCTGTGCTCTGCAACGGGAGAGGCCACAACAGTGAGAGGCCCACGTACCACACACACACAAAAAAAATTAGACATAGACACCAACACAAGATTAAATTTTAGCCCAATATTTTTGACGGAGATGGATACAGACATTCTAAGTAAAATATTATCAAGTCAACTCATTAAGCACAGAGAAGCAGAATGTTTAACATTAAAAAGTATATTAATGTAATTAACAAAATAATAGATAAGAAAACTACATCTCGATAAATGCAGAAGATGACTCTGGCAAAAACCCCATCATTCATTTGTGATTAAAAACTCTAGAAAATCTATTTTAGAAATTGAATCAACAATTAATAATATTCCAAAGTAGAAAGCACCAGGCCCAGATGGATTCACTGGTGAATTCTAGCAAACATCTAAGGAAATAAATACAATTCTCTACAATGTCTTTCAGAGGATAGAAGCAGAGAGAATATTTTCTAACTCATTTTATGAGGCCAGAATTACCCGAATACCAAAACCAGACACAGTCATTCCAAGAAAAGAAAACTACTGGCCAATTCCTCTCATGAATACAGATGTAAAAATCCTCAACAAAATATTAGCAAGTCAAATCCAAAAAAGTACAAAAAAATTATATACCACAGCCAAGTAAAATTTATCTCAGGTATATAAGGCTGGTTCAACATGAGAAAATCAATTAATGTAATCCATCACATAAACAGAAAAAGAAATCACATGATCATATCAATAGATGCAGAAAAAGCATTTGACAGAACTCAACAACCATTCATGACAAAAACTCTCAGTAAACTAGAAACAGAGGGAAACTTCCTCAATGTGGTAAAGAATATCTAACAAAAAACCTACCATGCTAAAGTTTAAAACACTTTTTAAGAGACATGAAGTGTCAAAAGAAATTCACAGAGGGGCTTCCCTGGTGGCACAGTGGTTGAGTATCTGCCTGCTAATGCAGGGGACACGGGTTCGAGCCCTGGTCTGGGAGGATCCCACATGCCGCAGAGCAACTAGGCCCATGAGCCACAACTACTGAGCCTGCGCGTCTGGAGCCTGTGCTCCGCAAGAAGAGAGGCCGCGATAGTGAGAGGCCCACGCACTGCAATGAAGAGTGGTCCCCGCTCGCCACAACTAGAGAAAGCCCTCGCACAGAAATGAAGACGCAACACAGCAAAAATAAATAATTAATTAATAAACCCCTACCCCCAACATCTATCTTGTTAAAAAAAAAAAAAAAAGAAATTCACAGAAAGGAAATATTTGCAAAACATATGGTGAATTAAAACAAAAAACAAAGCCAAAATACAACACTATACCAGTTGCTTAAACACATTAGTCTTGTGCAACAAGAAGTTTGAAGGTAGAAGCGTTTGCGATTGACTCAAAGATACCATCAGAGATCTAGGCATTTCCACCTTTCTTCTCACCATTATCAGGACATATATCCTCATGCTGTGGTCTCATGGCTTCAAGACATCTGTATCGTTAAAGGCCTCACATCCATTTGGAAGAAAAAGGCAAAAGGCAGAGAGCATATTGCTTTCAGGTTCGGAGGCTTTGCGTTTTCTTCTGAATGGGAAAGCCCTTCTCTTACATTTCCACTGACACCTCATCTATGAGAACTGTATCAAACGGCTACCTGTCACTGCAATGGTGATTGGGAAATGGAATATTTTCAGTTGGGCTCATTACTGCCACAGACAAAATCAGTTGTTAGTAACAAAAAAGAGTACATGGATATTAAGTAAGGATGTAATAATACCTACCACATTTATTTGCCCAAATATATGAAGGACTCATGAAAACCAATAAGGAAAAAGAACACAAATCCAATGTAAAATGTCACAAGATACAAACAGGCCATTGAAAGAAAAGAAAAATCAACTAATAAATTTTAAATACAAATAGATGTTCAACCAAGTTAGGAAAGAAGGAGGTAAAAATGAAAACCAACTTTAGATATTACTTCACATCTCTGAAAATACTGCTTTGGCAAGAATAATAAATGAGAATTTTACATTCCACCAATAAAGGCAACTACTTTTAGAGCAATTAGCATTATCTAGCAATTCTGAAGAGATTATACCTACTACTCAGAAGGCATACTTATAAGTATATAACCAGATAAACGATCACACATATTCATAAGTAGATATGTCAAAAAATAACAGCAAATTAATTAACAACTTAATGTCTATCAAAAGAACAGGCTAATGAATTCTGACATAATCATACATTAAAATATTAAACAACAATGAAAATGAATTCACAGCAAGTGAATACTCAATACGGATAAATCACAAATATTTGGGACAAAAACCTACATACTCAATGACTCCATTTATACAGAAATGAAAATATGCAAAACGAAACTACATACTATATAGGGATATATATATATTGGGCAAAAATATAAAGAAATAGATGATTTACTCAATTTATCATTGAGTAAATTGATAAACATTAAAACTGAATTAATGGTTTCCTTTACTGGGAAGTAAACATGATTTAATTATTTTTTAAATTATTTATTTCTTAAATAGATAGTGAGAACATGCATGTTCCATGCACATATCTTTTATAAAATTCTACATGTCTATAATATTTCATAATAACTTAAATAAATGAATAGAAATTTGGTATTTTACGTGAAGTTTAAGGTGAAATGAAAAGTGAAAATGAAAGCTGTGGAATAATGAAAAAAGTGGATGGCTTAGCCTCAAAACCAGTTTCAATCTCACCTCTCCCTTTGCCTCTGAAATCTTGTTAACATTTTTTGTTACCTGCTTGTTTTTAAATCTTGGTAAAGTTTTTTACCTCTTCAGGCCTATGTAAGAAGACCTGTGAGGGGACAAGATCAAAGCATAGGCAAAGGCTTTAGCTTTTGATGTAAGAAGATATTCTTTAAGGAAGAAAAAAACAATTTTGAAACATGCAATTTTGAACTGCCCAGTCTACTATTTTAACTTGCTGAATAGAAAACACAATGAGAACATGTCTTAAATAAATGGCTTGCATTATTCATTTCAGTATTATTTTCATTTTGCTGTGATGAACTTCATGTGTGATTACTATTTCTCACTCTCTAGGCCTGCAGTTGGTACTGCTAAGTCAATTTGTGGATTTAAGTAGCAGGTCAACTACATCAAATACTGCTGGGGCATTGAGTAAACTGAGGAGACAAAAATGTCCATTTGGTTTGGCAACGCGAAAGCCACCTCTGACCTTGAAAAAGCAGTTTTTTGGTTTTTGTTGGGTTTTTTTTTGCGGTACGCAGGCCTCTCATGTTGTGGCCTCTCCCGTTGCGGAGCACAGGCTCCGGACGCGCAGGCTCAGCAGCCATGGCTCACGGGCCTAGCCGCTCTGCGGCATGTGGGATCTTCCCGGACCGGGGCACGAACCCATGTCCCCTACATCTACATCGGCAGGCGGACTCTCAACCACTGCGCCACCAGGGAAGCCCCGAAAAAGCAGTTTTGATAGAGCAGTTGGGTGGGAAGCAAAACTGGAGAAGAGCTGAAAAGTAAAAAGAAAGTGAATGCAAGGAGATATGTGAAATAAGTTTAGCTACTGGAAGAGCAGGAAAAAGTATAAGCTGGTAGCAAGAGGGCTATGAGAGATTCAGGGAGGACTTCTTGTTTTATTTTTAATGGGAATTAGAAGAGCATGTTTTGTACTGATCCAGGAGAGAGAGAAAAGGTGATGATGTGGATGCTCCACAACTTTTTCAGATTCAACATTTCAAATACTGAATTCATCATCCCACCGCTCCCGCCTCCCTTCAGTCAGCATGCCCTGCTCTTATGCTAATCAATTTAGACAAGCTCCACTTACTGTAACCTAAACCAAAAGTCATCCTAGACTGCTTTGCCTCTGGCATTTTCTACATGCAGTCCATCACTGAGTGCTACAAAATTTACCTCCTAAATTATGAAAGTCCTTCTCTTCCCCATCTCACTACCAATGTTCTGATTCAGACAATCACTGTCTCAGATGGACAATTTTCACAGCTTCTAGTTGATCACTCTGGCTCCAGTATTACACTTTAATATTTCCTGTCTATAATGCTGCCAAGTCATTCTTTAACACACATGCCAATCACCTGCTTAACACCCTACGATGGTTTTCCAACAATAAAACCTAATTCCGAAGCTTAGTTTCTTGGAACTTTGGACCAGTGTTCTTAAGCAACAGTCCTACTTATGTATGCTGGCTCATAATATACTACTTCAAATCTTCAATTCTTGGCTAAAATTGCCCCATTTGACCTTATTATTACTCTTTAAAAATTCAGCTCAGCCATCATCTCACCCTGGAAGTTTTCTATTCCTCGCTTCACTATGATGAACCCTTCCTCTACACTCCTGTGGTAGGTAGAACCCTAAAATAGTCCCCCAAGATTTTTCTGTCCAATTCCCAGGACCATGAATGTGATGAGAATTCATTCAAGTTCTAATTGTGTCAATTAATAAAAGGGATTTTACAGATGTAATTAAGATTACTAATTAGTTGACCATGAGTTAATCAAAGGGGAGATTATCCAGGTAGGATATATGAGCCCTTTAAAGGCAGAGTTTTCTCTGCCTGGTAGCAGAAGAGGAAGTTAGAAAGATTCCAAGACTGAGAAGGATTCAATAGACCATCGCTGACCTGAAGATGGAAGGGGCCACATGATGAGGAATACAGGAGAGGCCCGTGACTGACAGCCAACAAGGAAACAGGAACTTCAGTACTACAACCATAAGGAACTAGATTCTGCCAGAAACTTGAATGGACCTGAAAGTGGATTATTCCCTAGACCCTCCATATAAGAGCCCAGACTGGCTGACACCTTGATTTTTGGCCTTGTGAGACCCTAAGCAGAGAATCCAAATACGCCTGCCCAGATATCTAACTGATAGAACCGGATGCTGTTTTAAGTTTGCTAAGTCTGTGGAGATTTGTTTTGCAGCAATTGAAAAACAAAACTCCATAGTTATCGATCCATGCTTATGCTGGCTCCCTTGCATTTCTTATTTATGGTGCTCTCTCCTCAGTCAGCTTGTGAGCTGCTTCGGATGAAAAGTTATGTTTAAACGATGTTTGTATTCCCAGCATCTAGCACATTACTTGACATATGGGATGGGAGATGTTCAACAAGCATATACTGAATATCTTAGGGGGATGTTACTATGTCAGTTGAGTCCAATGAGAAGCAAACACTGAGAGTTAGGAGTGTGAGGAATTTGTGGAGGTATAGAGGGATTCAGGCCTGTAAAGCTAAAAGACAGGGAAGCTGAACTGGTCATGGAAAGATTTCAGACTTCAATGCATATCTGAAAAAGTCATAGCCAACCCAGAGCAATGAATCTGGAGCTTCAGACCAATAAGTACCCTTAAGTGGAGTCCCATGTTGGGCAGAAATGACCAGGCCCAGTACCTCCAACCTGCACACTCGTGGATCAGGGACTGCCTAGGGAAACCACTACCTTGGCCTGAAAGCTGAGGTGTATCCTGATGGTGGCAAAACTAGAAGCTGTCAGTTAACTGTACTTCTTTCAGATGAATAGTAAGTTCTTACCGGAAGAAAGATCTAAACAACATCTCTCCACAGCCACCATACTCTATGAAAGATCACTCTCTCTGAAGCAAAACATAACATAAGCCCTACTCATCAAAGTGGAACTATGAGTTTTTCTTCCAGAAAGAATGCAATAAAGAAAGGACTCCAAAATAATAGTGTCCTAAAATTTAGTTAAAAGTCAATCCACTATTTTACAATGAAAGTTGTAATATAAGGAAACCATAAACAAGATGAAAAGACAACCCTCAGAATGGGAGAAAATATTTGCAAACGAAGCAACTGACAAGGGATTAATCTCCAAAATTCACAAAAAGCTCATGCAGCTCAATATCGAAAAAACAAACAACCCAATCAAATAATGGGCAGAAGACCTAAATAGACATTTCTACAAAGAAGACATACAGACTGCCAACAAACACATGAAAGGATGCTCAACATCACTAATCACTAGAGAAATGCAAATCAAAACTACAATGAGGTATCACCTCACACCAGTCAGAATGGCCATCATCAAAAAATCTACAAACAATAAATGCTGGAGAGGGCATGGAGAGAAGGGGACCCTCTTGCACTGTTGGTGGGAATGTAAATTGATATAACCACTATGGAGAACAGTATGGAGGGTCCTTAAAAAACTAAAAATAGAAATACCATACCACCCAGCAATCCCACTCCTGGGCATATACCCAGAGAAAACCATAATTCAAAAAGACACATGCACCCCAATGTTCATCATTGCAGCTCTATTTACAATAGCCAGAACATGGAAGCAACCTAAATGTCCATCAACAGAGGAATGGATAAAGAAGATGTGGTATATATATACAATGGAATATTACTCAGCCATTAAAAGGAACAAAATTGGGTCATCTGTAGAGAAGTGGTTGGACTTAGAGACTGTCATACAGAGTGAAGTAAGTCAGAAAGAGAAAAATATCGTACACTAACGCATATATGTGGAATCTAAAAAATGGTATAGATGATCTTATTTGCAAAGCATAAATAGAGACACAAACGTAGAGAACAAACGTACGGATACCAAGGGGGAAGGAGGAGGTGGGATGAATTGGGAGATGGGGATTGACATATATACACTATTGATACTATGTATAAAATAGATAACTAATGAGAACCTACTGTAAAGCACAGGGAACTCAATGCTCTGCAGTGACCTACATGGGAAGGAAATCCAGAAAAGAGGGGATATATGTATACATATAGCTGATTCACTTTGCTGTACAGTAGAAACTAACACAACATTGTAAAGCAAATATACTCCAAAAAAAAAAGATTACACATGCTCCTGATATTGATGGTTGTGTTTTTCTCAAAGCAGAGAATTATTAGTCAATTATAACTTCCTCAAGGTTTTGGCAAAGAAAAATATTTTCACCTCAAGGGTGTATCTTCAGCTCAGAGAAAATTGTTTAAATAAACACCAATGATAACTTTTAAAGGAGTTTAGTTTTCTTAGCATTGTTAAAATGAGATTTTTAAAGAGAAAACTCTATTTTCTTAGATTATTCTGTCTGAATTCATATATCTTTGTTCTTAGACTGTTTTTCTTATTTGTTTCAACAGCTTTTATTTGGAATTGCATAGGCATGAATTCTAAGTAAAACTATGCAAAGCTTCTATTATCATTTCCCAAGTGTCAAAAAGAACTAGACATTACCCTTTTTTTTTTTTTTAAGAGGACTGAATATTTTAGAGGAGAGGAAGTCTGGCAAGGTACTAAAGGAAGAGTTATCTTCAAAGGCAGCTGTCAAATCATGTTTTTTGATGACTCTCATGTTTGAGAGTATCAATATCACATCAGGGGAAATACGACGGTTAAGGATACATTTTTCCCAAACCTTCTACATTCTTGTTTATGTATATGAGTATAAAAATTCTCAATACAACTGTTCTCAGAAATATAGTTTTAGATGTAATTATATCAAATAGCATTTTCCCAACCGTAAGCCTGGATGAGACTTAATATCTTCTCATATCCTTAGTGATATTGGTTTTCTCCTCACCCAGCTTCTGGCTTGGGGATTGGAACATATCCTAATTGCCATATTGAGGTTTAATTGTATCATATTTGATTCAAAGATATGACCATAAAGTTTTAGTGGCATTTGTTAGATTAACGCAATTTTTAGAGGTATAACAAGTCTAAGGAAAATCCACCTTTAGTCTCATTTACCAGAATTCATTCTAATTCTGACTTCAATTTGCTACTTTCTTACTAATCAGCCAAAAACACACACAAAAAATTAAAACGTCAATTTAAAGAAAAATCTAACTCTTTTCCATATGCATAATCAATAGTAAAGACAGAAGCCCAGAGCTGTGTGTCCCTGACAAGAAGCCTAAACTACCCTTTTATGTACCACATTTTCTTAATCTTTTTCCTTTCCACCCCTGGATGACCATATCAGTCTTCTCATTCCTCAAATCCTAGCTCCTCCTTATGTGTGCTCACTTTCAGCTCATGGTCTTATTTCCTGTTATGCAGAAGAGCAAGGCCATCAGAAGTGGTTTTTCGCATGCTGCCATTTCCACAGCTATCAACATGCCTGCAATTGAACCCTTGTACATACACTGCCTTCTCTCCCATTGCTATAGAGGAAGTGCCTTACTTAGCTCCTCTATGAGGAGCTTCCACTGATGCACTAGCTCCCTTCCCCACTCGTATCCTCAGGGACATAGTTCCACAATGCTTCCCTTTTCCCTGTGACCAATTTCTTTCTTCACTACATCATTCACATGAGCATAGAAATTCAACGTTTTATTTGCATCTTTTTTTAAGGCATCTAGACCTCACAACCCCTTCTGGAAAACACTCTTTCCAATAGGAAAACTCCTAAAAGCATACAGCTATCCTCCCTGTCTACTTTCTCTCCTTTCTTCCTTTCCAATCAGACTTTTGTTTCCACTACACCAAAATGGCTCTGGTGAAGGTCAGCATTGTTAAATCAAATAATCAATTTTCAGACCTTATTCTATAAACAGCATTTGTCATAGTTGACATTTTCTCAGCCACTTCACTTCTTTTCACTTCTTTTCCTCTTTCTTGTTCTCCTCCCATCACACTAGCTGCCTTGTCTCAGTCTCTTCGCCATTTCATCTCCATCTCCCATGTTTCTAATGTTCGAGTACCCAGGGCTCAAGGCCTTAAATATTCTCTCCTTTTCTATCTATACACATTTCTTAAAATATCAACTATTTTTGATGCTATAAATTATACCTACTGGGACTTCCCTGGAAGTCCAGTGGTTAAGATTCCACGCTTCCAATGCAAGGAGCACAGGTTTGATCCCTGGTCAGGGAACTAAGATCCCGCATGCTGCGTGGCACAGCCAAAAAACAAAACAAAACAAACAAAAAACCTATACCTCCTGTCCAGATCTCTCTCACTAAACTCTAGACTATTATGTCCAACTGCTTACTCCCCACCCACACTTAGATGTCTAATGGGAATCTCAAATGTACCAGGTATAAACTGAATTCTGATCTCCTCCCTTCACAAAAATTGATCTTCCCTAAATCTTCCCCAGTCTAGTGCATGGCAACCTCATTGTTCTACTTGTGGCCAAAAAACCTGGAGTAACTTTGATTCTTCCTTCTTTCATACTCCCCATTAACCCATCAGCAAATTCTGTTGACTCTACCTTCAAAATATATTCAGAATCTGCCATTTTTTACCACTTCAATTGCTACTATCTTAGTGCAAAGCTACCATCATCTCTCACTTGAGTTATTGCAATAGACTTAACTGGTCACCCTGCATCCACTCTTGAACGTCTGCAGCTTATTCTCAACCTAAGAAAGATCATATTTCTTCTCTGGTCAAAACCCTAAAATAGTTTCCCATCTCACTTGTATCTGTCAGGGTTCTCCAGAGAAAACTGAATCAATAAAACAGGACAAATTGTACGGAGAACTGGAACAAAATAAAGAGATTTCTTTAAGCAATTGGCTCAGGTGATTGTGCAGGCTGGCAAGTCTGAAGTCTAGAGAAGGCAGTCTAGCAGGCTAGAAACTCAGGCAGGAGTTGATGTTGAAGTCATGAGGCTGAATTTCTTCTTCTCTAGGAAACCTCAGGTTTTGTTCTTATGGACTTTCACTTGATTGGATGAAGTCTACCACATTATTGAGGAAAAACTGCTTTAAAATCAAGATTATAGGTGCTAATACATCTACAAAATACTTCTACAACACCTAAATTAGTGTTTGATTAAATACCTAGGTACTATAGCCTAGCCAAGTTGACACATGAAACTGATAATCATATTCCTCCAAGCCAAAAATCCTTAAGATTGCCTTAAAAGCCCTGTGTATTCCATCCCTGTGTTAGCTCTGACCTCACCTCTTTCCACTCTCTCTCTCATTCACTCTGCCCAGCCACTCTGGTCTCCTTGCAAGTTCTCAAGCTCATCAAGTACATTCTTTCTTCAGGAACATTGTTGTTCCCTCTGAAATATTCTTCCCCAAAGGCTTAAAAGGCGCCTCTTCACTTTGCTCAGATTTTGCTCAAATATCACTTCCCTTCATTGCTTTCCTGATTTATTATTCTCCGCAGCACTTATCACGGTCTGACATCCACTGTACTTCTGTGCTTATTTGTTCATCGTGTATCTCTTCCCACTAGGATAAGCTCCAGGAAGGCAGGGATCTTTATTATATTCACTGAGAACAGTGTCTGAAACACAGTAACTATTCAATAACCACCTTTTGTTTTTCAACACATCATAGGAATTTCTATAATGATTACTTTGAAGTTTTTCCAATGAGTGCAGTGAAAAGGATTGGATATTAGATGCATAAGCCTGAGCTCTAATGTGGCTCTGTCACTCACCTTATTTCCTCTCTGATAAATCACTTCACTACTGCAGGACACAGACTTCCCCAAATGCAAAACAAGGGTTCTGAATTAGGTTCTTTCCAACTGAGAAATCTCACCTTGTTTCTTTCCTCTATATCTTATTTTGTTTAAACAGGACCTCAAGAAATACGACAGCTCAACAAGTTGGAAAAGTCTATACATCTCCTGTCATAAAGCATAAGGGAATTACTCCTTAACTGAAGAAGCATAGATGATATAAATTAAAACAGACATGGTGTAGGGACTTATTTATGCCAGCAAACTAAAAATACCTTCTAGATGTTACCCACCCCCATTGCAATGTTATAAGCACAGGTCCACATATTTCCATAATTGTGTGCCCACTTGGAGGGCCTACTACATACTCCAGAAGCTGAAGACAGATGCTGCAGGCTTTGGCGGGTCCATCTCTTCATAATGACACCACTTCTTCTTCCTCCAAACTTGAGAACATTCTGCTCTCCTGATTTTATATTTTGTATTTTAGTTTCCCCTCCTCATGGTCCCTAAGCATCTACTGTCTTTCTGGAATAAAGCAGCAGCTACATATAAGTAATTACTTTGTTTAGAGCTACCCCAAAGCCTTGTGAATTCCATCATCAGAGCCCTGAAGGTCTTACCTGCCTTTCTTTACAGAAAGTAATGAACAGTGTCACTAATCGGCAGCTTCAGCAATCTTCAGTGACCCACTTTCTCTCCCTCTCTCATTCAGACACAGAATTACGAGTATTCATTGTCCATAAGACTTTAAATCAATGTAGTCAATGCTGCACAATTCTGAACCACAATCAGTAAGAGAGGCTTGGACAACACTGTAGTGCATTTTCTCTTGCCTGGGAAATTTTCCTTTCTTACGAGAGAGAGAAAATGAAGAATCTTATACAATCAATACCACAGATGCTGAGTTTAATCCTTTCAAGTCTAGGAAAGGAGCCATGTCAGTTATAATCATCGTAAGAATTTTTACAGGGTTTTACTTTCACTAGCTTAATAATGGATTAAATTTTTAAACTATCCAGAAAAAAGACTCATAGCTAAAATTCAGCGTAAGAAGTTGCATTAGTTCAGCTTAGTTCTAACTGCAGTAGTAGGCACAAATAAATTGCTGCTAATGCAAAAGAAATGCACAGAGAACAATTAAAGGGAAAGTCGAAGAATGAACATAGCCACAAAAGGCTTTTATTGAAGTTAATCTCACATTAAAGAAAACCATTATGTGAACAAGGCAAATTGAAACAGTCATTAACAATGCAGATGTGCTTGACAAGACAGTCTTAGCCTTTCAGGCAATGCAGACCAGTCCTACAAACTCTTGCCTCTTTTATCTCCATCACGCCATTAAAAAAAAAAAAAAAAAAAAAAGTAAAAATGTATATTTTAAGGTTGAAAGAATACATTGCTAATTCTAAATTATTTTTCACTTTCACCCTTCAAACTTACATGGAATTAGTAAAAGGAGGCTCTAGAGAAATATTTTTAAAAGCTGAAAACTAACTCAACTGTCTCTAGTGCCTCAAATGCCCTCAACACTACTGCAAATTATTGGCCATTTTTGGATGCCCACTAAAGTCAAGGCCCTGTCCTAGACCCATTATATATACATTATCTCAATTCAATACTGCAGAGACCCTGCAAGGTAGGCATTATTATTCACATGTTATGGATTAGATACTAATATTCAGAGATGTTGACAGTCTACCCAAGGCTATACTGCGAATTCGTGAGAAAGCTCGGATGCAAACTTTGGTCTATCAGAATCCACAGCTGATGTTCTTTCTACTGCTCTGCATACAAATGAGTTTCAGTTGAGATTCAGTGAGGGGTAGCTTTTTTTTTTAACTATGGGGTGTTTGGGACTCTCGTGGAAGGACTGCAACTGAAAAGCCTCTCACCTGCTTTCCCGGATGACAGGGAAGCAGTGCCCAGGGCCTGGCTGAGGGCACAGTGAGATTGGCAAGAAAGTCAGAGAAAACCTTCCCAGGTCTAGTTATTGAGGACAGAATTGCTGAAGGGGCAGAGAACAACTGAAAGTGACCTTTTGATCACGAAAACAGGCGTCATTTTTCCCACGCATGTGCATTTCAACATCTTGCATCCATTTTATTGACAGTGTAAACAAGGGAGAGCTCCAGGCAGAGTACTTCAAAGTTCACAAAGTGTTTAATCAAGGACTGCCTCTCCACACACTCCCAACAGTCCTGGAGTCTGGCTGGAAACAGGACACGCTTTTCAAAAGTACTATCAATTTTTGAGAACCTACCATGTACTAACTACTGTCAATTGAAAGAAAAATGCACAACCTAAAAGTTTCAAGTTAAGTTTTATTCGGGGACCTTAACTGAGGACTACAGCCCAGGAGACAGCCTCTCAGTAGATCCAAGGAACTGCTCTGAAGAGGTAAGGTAGGAGCCAGGATATATACGAACTTTTTTTGCTGGGAAAAGACATGTAGTCGAACATCAAATGATTACTTCTAATCCAAAAGAACAGACATCTCAAGTTAATGGTTTTAGTGCTTTTCTATCTATGCGTGGGAAGATGCAAAAATCTGGGGTCATTGAAATTATCTATACAGTAAGTCTCCTACACACGAACCTTCAAGTTGTGAACTTTCAAAGATGCAAACATGAATTCGCATGTCCAGTCAAGTAAGTTAGTTCACGTGTCTGGTGTACAGTGTCACATGCGTGCGTCCTCTGCAAGTGGTTGTGCTTTTGTGTTCTTTACTGTACAGTACTGTATAGAGTACAGGAGTACAGTACTATCTCCCACCTCCTCTCCCTCTTCCAGTCAGTAACTCTTCTTGCCTGTTCACTCCATGCCAGCCCCTGTATGCCAGCTGTTGTACTGGATTATGGTACTTTTCAAGATACTGTACTGTAAGATTAAAAAGGTTTTCTTTAGTTTTTGTGTTTTTTTAATGTATTATTTGTGTGAAAAGTATTATAAACCTATTACAGTACAGTACTATATAGCCGATTGTGTTAGTTGGGTACCTAGGCTAAGTTTGTTGGATTCACGAGCAGACTGAACTTTTGAATTTGCTCTCGGAACGGAAGTCATTCGTATGTAGGGGACTTACTGTATCTAAATGTACATCTGAACTGTCTAGGGCCAGTATCCAAAGCACAGAATGCCTCCTGGTTTTCTCCATCCTGAATTCCCCTCAGGGTATAATGTTGGTGGGTAACTGCAGTGACGAAGGGCTTGATCCTTGAAGAACTGGAACAGCAGGCAACGTTCTTTTCTTTACACTACTCTAGTGGGGGATGATACATTGCCAAAGTTTATCTTCAAAACACCCTTTAGACAAGGGGAAACCCAAGTGTGATTTTAGTTTCCTCCAAATCAAAAAGCTAGTAAAGTAAAATCAAAGTAAAAATAAATGAATAAAGAAATAAATAAGAAAAAGAAATAGTACCTTTATTTTTTACAAAGAAAAATGATTTGTCATGTGAAGACTTGTTGTCGATACAAGTCTCCCAGCTCCCCATTTCAGTCACATTACTGGCCTTAACCACCTTCTACGTAGAACTTCTGGGCTCCCACTGAGGAGAAAAGGCAATCTACGTTTGATTTCACATCTAAAATTAAAGTTAAATCAATAGCATCTGTGTTAGTTTCCTATTACTGCTATAACAAATTACTTAAAGCAACACAAATTCATTATGCTACAGTTCTGAAGGTCAAAAGTCCAAAATGGGCCTTACTGAATGTAAAATCAAAGGGGCAATAGGCTGCATTTCTTTTCAAGGCTCTAAAGAAGAACCAATTTCCTTGCCTTTTCCAGCTTCTAAAGGCCACCTGCAAACCCTGACTCATGGTTCCTTCTTCCACCTTCAAAGCCAGCTGGATAGCATCATCATCCAATCTCTCTCTCTGCCTCTGACCACCACTTCCAACTGCCTTTTCTTCTTTTAAAGATCTTTGTGGTTATGTTGTGCCCACTCAGATAATCCACGAATAATCTCCCAGTCTGAAGTTCCTTAGCTTAATAACATCTACAAAGTCCCTTTTCCCATATAACCTAACATTCATTCACAGGACACGGACATCTTTGGAGGGCCATTATTATGCCTACCACGGCATATTTGTCTGGAATTTATACTCACTGATCTGGAAACAAAGACTTAAAAGAGTTTATAACAAAAGATTCTTTGGCCTCTTTTGTATAAAAAATGATGATGAAAGTACTTTTAAATGTCAGTTAAAGTTCTTAGTATGATTCCAAGAAACAAAACTCTTCAATGTGACATCTAAGAAATGGTTCACATGTGGGCTACATAATGCAATAAACCAAACATCTGTGATGAGGGGAGAAGAAATTCTACTACTGTATGGTAAAAATAAGTATAAAATTGGAGGCCGAAAGATATGAGCGGGGTGTGTGTGGAGCGGGTGGGGTCATCTATATCACCACTGAATGACCCGCCAGCTGGAATTCTAGGCTCTTCTGCTTACTAGCTAGGTGACTGTAGGTAACCTACCGAAGAAATCAATGCCTCAGTTTCTCACATGTAAAATGGAGACTGTTTCTGTATTATAGCCATGTTTTAGGGTGGTCGGGAGAATTGAAGACCATGCCCCTTAAGTACCTATCACAGAGCTTGGTCCAGGGGAGTTACTATTTACCTAGCAACTATTTACTATTTACCCTATGCAAGGATGTTTTCCATTATTTGGTTAAATGTACAACATTTGTATTCCTGAATGGAATCCAGCTTCAGAAGAATTCCTGCAGAGCTATAACTTCTTTCATGATAATACTTTATAAAACTCCCTGATGAACTGCCCAATAACAAATTAAAGAAATGGTCAAGTTTTGACAATTAAATTACACAAAGTTCCAAATGCCACAGTCACAAAACTGAAAACAGACAACACTGGAATGCTAATTCAGCTGAAGGAGCACCAACAGACGGAAGTACTGTCTGCAGGCTATCACAGAGGACTTAAGTTTCTGCCTTGAGTTAGAGGTCAGTTTAAAAAATAAAGAGCTATATAGATCTTACATTGTGAATATAATTGCTAACCTCTTTCTGTAATTTCTTTAGGTCATTAAGTAGTTCCTGACACTACCTCCCCAAGTCAGCATTTGAAATGAAAAGGTTTCTGAGCTAGCTGACCATGACAAGTTATATCAAGCCTCATTTATGCTAGGATATACAGAACATATCTTTTTAAAAATCGAGTGCTAAATATTGAGCAGATAATACATTCCCTACAGAAATCTAAAGCAACACTAATTGCAAACAAATATAGAATAGAAAAAAGTATTTACAGTTGTTTATAAAAACTACTCTTATTTTTATTGTCAAAATGTCTAGTGGCACACTTTTGGACAAACAATTCAACAAAACAAGCTTGCTTCTAGTAGGAAATCTATCAAACACCAAAGAAGGGGACGTCATCAATAAAACAAGAATAGTTTCCTGGTGCAGTATCTGTGGCATGTATCAAAATGTGTATATTTTATTTTAAAATCTCTTAAAAATCCCACTTGTAAAGTTTATGCTTTCATTAACTAGTTATATAAATTGCAAACTCCACAAGCTTTCATATTCATGAACAAAATATAAGTATATCAAAGCAACAATAATTTGTCCTTTAATAATATTGTTTCCTATGAGGAAATTACCTTACGGTTTCCTGTCTTTTTCTTGTGAAATTTGAGTGAAAAGCAGAAAACTTTTAATGCCTTTTAAATTTAAAATTACAGCTAGAGACTAGAGACACATATATACTGTCAGCCAAGGCAAAGGAATTCTACTGTTAAAGCACCAGAGATGTTGCTTTCAATGTGTGTTGCCAAAGCCCTCCTAATTTCATCAGTGTGATTTCATCAGTCTTGCGATGAGGAATCAGAGAAAGTTTGTATTCCTTTGGCTGCTGAAACGCTGGGGTTTTAATATCTTCATAGAATTGAATCTTCGAGGGATTTACAACGGGAGCCTTTAGCTATCTACAACTCTTAAGTTTTTCAAGTTGGGAAAACTATTAAAATAAGAAGAACGTAAAATGGCAAGTGCCTTGATGTGAGGCCTTTGCAGCAGGATATGGTGTTAAATGAAGTTAACCAATTTCCACTTTGTAGTTTTGATAGATGTCCAGAGGGCTTTTTGAAAGAAAAACAAAATGAAAAAAGAACAAAAGCTGAGTGGACCCTTGGTTTATATTGTAGTTCAATTTAGGCAAGTCAATATCAGAAAACTCAAGAAATACAAAAGAGGGCTTCCCTGGTGGCGCAGTGGTTGAGAGTCCGTCTGCCGATGCAGGGGACACGGGTTCGTGCCCCGGTCTGGGAGGATCCCACATGCCGCGGAGCGGCTGGGCCCGTGAGCCATGGCCGCTGAGCCTGCGCGTCCGGAGCCTGTGCTCCGCAACGGGAGAGGCCACCACAACAGTGAGAGGCCCGCGTACCGCAAAAAAAAAAAAAAAAAAAAAAAAAAAAGAAATACAAAAGAACTTCTCCTCCTCAAAACTCATTTCATCTCTCATCCAAGAGCATACCCTAATGTGCATTTCATCAGTTCTCTGAAGTTATACTCCTCTTGTGTTCCCATCCAAGAGAAAACATTACTGAATCCACCATCTACAGAAGCTTTATTTCATGACTTTAATACACAAAGTGTGTTTTGCATACACCAGGTCAACTTAAAAATTGAATTAGTTTACCAAAAAATATTTCTGAGTATCTATAATGTATTGTTACCTATGCTAAGTTCTAAAAATAAAACAATGATCCAGATGGGTATAGTCCCTGCCTGCACAGAATTTACAGTTTACATGTAGGAAAAAAAAAAAAAGCAACTAATTATTCATTTTAGTGTGATAAGCATTGTGAAGCAGAACAGGGTATTATGGGAGCGTTTAATAGATTTGACTAATTGGAGCTTTATAGAATGATTCATTGGATATATGAGCTAATTTTGAAAGATGAAGAGAATTAATAGGGAAAGCAGCTGGGAACTAGTTGTGGGAGAAGGAAAACTATTCAGGCTAACAGGCCCCAGAGTGGATTGATGTGTTGAAAGTTTGAGAACTGAGAGAAAACCAGAATGGAGACAGCCAAGAGGAGGTAAAAGCATGGCATGAGGCAGAGGGAGAAATAGGCAGATGTCAGATCACGCCAGATTTGGAAGCCGCATCAAAGATTTTACTTTACCCTGATAACGATAAGAAACCGTTAAAAGGTGTTGAGCAATACATTGACACAATCACTCTTATGTTTTTAATTGGTCACTTTGGAGAATGGATGAATTACTACTAATAGAGCAGCTATTTCTCAAAGATTTATGGATTCCCCACATCACACAGCAATAGTGAATCAAAGGAAAATGAATGCAAAAAGTTAATGAAAAACAAATATGCACCAATAAATCTGAATCCAGAAACTGTAACTGTGATTTGGTAGAATATCACAAAAAGTGTCTGATTCAAACAACTACCTCTGTCTTTACCAATAGCATACAAAACTCCAAGACTACATTCATCACCTTCACTTTGTCCATAATTTATCTGCAGCACCTGAAACTGTGGTTGGCAACAGCAAATCCTCAGTAAATACTTACTAAATGCATGAACAGACAAAGAAGTAAAAAAAGTATCCACAATCACTACACACCAGTGGTAATTACATTCCCCATTCTCCTCTTGATGATTTCGATAAACATCTCCTCTTGATGATTTCGATAAATATCATCTTTCTATAGATTCTTCCTCTTCCACCAATCCTCCAATGTAAGGCAGAAGATGGTAGTAGGATTCAGTGACAAGAGGAGCAAAGGGCTAAGTGGTGTCAAATGATAATGCAGTAGCCTGAAGAAAAGATAAACTAGGGAAGCATAAGATACAAAGAGAATGAGTTAGGTTAGGGCATTAAATCATTCACCTAATGAGGTTCAGGACCCATTAGGGCCTGGTGACTCACAGCTACTGATGACACCCTGCTATGGTCTGGGTGTTTGCACTACCCCAAATTCATATGTTGAAACACTAGCCCCCAAAATGATGGTATTAAGAGTTAGATAATTTGAGAGGTGATTAGGTCATGAACGCGGAGCCCTCATGAATGGGATTAGTGACCTTATAAAAGAGACCCCAGAGAGATCCCTCACCTCTTGGGTCTCATGAGGTTACAGTGAAAAGACAGCAGTCCAGGAAGTACTTCTCACCATGATCTCGTACTTCTCAGCTTCTCTATAACTGCGAGAAGTGAATGCTGTTTATAAGCCACCTAGTTTATGTACTTTTGTTGTAGCAGCCTGAAAGGGACTAAGACACACCCCTGTCTTCAAGAGTTCATACTGAAAAGCTGTCTTATAGGTGATCAGCTGGAAGAGTACGAAGCTCAATTACATATGCACTATAGCAAAATAACCACGGCATCTATGGGTGAGGTAGCACTGTCATCCTCTACTGGAAAGCACATAGGAAAGTAACGTCCAACAGCTTTAGGGTGATGGTTGAGCAGCTCTGTTCCTCCCATTTTTCACTGCAGCAACACTGAACACTTTAAGTGTATTCAATGTTCAATCAGCCAGGAGAGACAGATCCTCAAGCATACACCACCCATGCACTATACACACCCTCCACAGGCACACACCTCTACACAGAGAGAAAGGAGAGTGTCCCCCTTGGGTGGAAAGTCTAGGCGAGAGCATATGCTCCAGAGCCCTGGCAGGGCCCATAGCAACCTGTGCCCAGAGACCAGCTTCCAAGTCACCTCATACCCTAGAATTCTATAACAGACAAACTATTATTCAAAAGTGGGACTAACATAAGGAGATTTCAGATCTATAAGGGCTCACAATATGTGTCCCGGAGAGGTATTTTGTAAAAGAATTACCAAAGCAGGTACCACAGAAAGTAGAAAAATGAAGCCAGGAGGAATTATTGGAATTCAGGAAGTAACAGTAAATTAATTACTCAGCGTTACTGTAAAGTTTAAATAGGTACTGATTATTAAAACATTTAACACATATGTGTATGTGGGGGAAGGGAAGAGGTGCCTGAGGTGAGGGTGGAGCACAGAAGTGGAAATTAAATGATGCAAACACATCTTTGTTTACGTCTTTTAGGGTATATATAGATGTTCAATAATTTAAATCTTTGTTTTTAAAAGTATAAGTTCTAACACCTGCTAAAGTCACAATGGAAACATTAAAAGCATAGAAATAGCAGTAGCATTTTCAATTTAGAAAGAGATACCATGGTGAAGAGAAAACACAAAGCAAGACATCAGGTTTCAGTGGACACAGTAAATATAACTGTGTTTCAATTAGCCCATCTTTTGGAAGACATTTTCAAATTTGTTAAAACAAACTAATTAACCATATTCTATTTTTAAATGATGCACTTTTTATAAAAAGGACACAAGAAAGTTGAAAATAAAGGTAAATGCTAGCAAAATAAATCTGCATTGGCAATAGCACACAAAAGAGAATTCAAAGCAAAAGCTTTGAAAGAGTTTTCAAGCAGTTCATGACATACTGATAACACAACAATCTAATCATAAATTTTAAGCATCTAACAACAGAAGTACAAAACTTATAAAGGAAGAACTGATACTTCCAGGGAAAATGGATAAATCCATAGTTCACAGTAGGAGAATATAACACATCTCAGAAATCAACAGATAAAATAGAAAAGCATATTAGTACAGAGGATTTTAATGCCACACTTTAAAAGTTTGATCTACTACACACACACACACACACACACACACACACACACACCCCATGAGGAGTTGCATGAAAAAGAACAGATTCTTTTTTAAGCACACTTACACAACAAAAAAAATGATTTTCTATCAGGCTATAAAGATGACAAGTTTCAAAAAATTGGTATAAGTCTCACAAGGCTTATTCACTGATCCTATTAGAAAAAATTAGAAATCAACAACAAAAATAGCAAGAAACATTCATATATCTTAAAATTGAAATTCACATTACCAGTCATTGTACTATGTAGGAAATTAAATAACAAACTAGTTATCACAAATATGCCCAAGGAGACATGTAAAAGATGTTTAGTTAATTGTTGTTTTAAACAACAAATAAAATTTTAGGGAAAAGTCTGTTCTTTAATAGGATAAATAAAATTGCTGAATAAAACATGGGACACATACCATGGAATACCAATTATATCTGTAGATACTACCATGGACCCATTTCCAAAATGTATCACTGAAAAAAGCAACTTGCAAAATAATGTGTAGTATACGAGGATATCAATAAAACACAACACTTACAATCTACATGGAGCTTGTATATATTAGTCTATAGAAAAACATCTGACAATAAACACATCTAACAGAGGAGTAGGGAAAAGACACACATTTAGTTTTCATGGTCAAAGAGGACCTCAGCATTTTCTACAATATTTTACTTCTATAAGGAAAACATAACCATGCAAAGATTTGGTCTGAAACAGATTATAAATTAGTTTATAACATATTGAACTTTGAGCAATTATAGATAGTATGTAGAGAAAAGAGAATGAGAGAGAAAGAGAGAGAGACAGACCGACAGAGAAAGAGACTTAGTGAGGATGGCGGAAGGGTTCTTCTTTAAAGAGGGTGCTAGATGAGGCATCTCTGAAGAATTAACTTTTGAGCAGAGCTCTGAATTAAGTAAGGAAGTTGACTATTGGGAAAACAGGGAGAAGTGTGTGTTAGGCAGAAGGAACAGCAAACACAATGGCCCTGAGGACAACTTGGTATGTTAGAAGAAGAGCAAGGAGAGGGGAGACGTAAGCAGTAACTATGTATTTTGGGACTTTGTAGCCATGGAAAGGAGTATACATTTTATTCTAAGAGTTACAGGAAACAATTGGAGGATCTGAGCAAGGAAAGGACACGATTTACATTTTGGTTTTCTTTAGTTACACTTTTTATTTTAAAATAATTATGGATTTATATACTGTTGTAAGAAATAATACGGCGAGATCCCATGTACCATTTACCCAACTTTCTCCAATGGTAACGTCTTGCATAACTATAGTACAGAATTACAACCAGGATATGGACATTGATACAGTCAAGATATAAAATATTTCCATCACCACAAGGATCCTTCATGCTGCCTTTTAGAGCCACATATCCCCTCCTTTTGACCTGGCAACCATTAATCTGGGCTCCATTTTTATAATGTTGACATTTCAAGAATATTACAGAAATGGAATCATATAGTATGTAACATTTTTGGATTGCCTTTTTTCACTCAGTACAGTTCTCTGGAGATTCATATAAGTTGTTGAGTATATTAATAGTTTGTTTCTTTTTATTGCTGAGTCGTAATCTATGGTACTAGAGTTTAACCACTCCCCTCTTAAGAATTAAGAGAACTAAAATTGGGTCATTTGTAGAGATGTGGATGGACCTAGAGAGTGCCATACAGAATGAAGTAAGTCAGAAAGAGAAAAGCAAATATCGTACAATAACACATATATGTGGAATCTAGAAAAACGGTATAGATAATCTTATTTTCAAAGCAAAAATAGAGACATAGATGTAGAGAACAAATGTATAGATACCAAGGGGGAAAGGGGTGGGGAGGGAGGAATTGGGAGACAGGGATTGACACATATACATTATTGATACTATGTATAAAATAGACAACTGAATGGAACATACTGTATAGCACAGGGAGCTCTACCTAATGCACTGTAGTAACCTAAATGGGAGGGAAGTCCAAAAGGAAGGGGATATCTGTATGTGTATGGCTGATTCATTTTGTTGTGCAGTGGAGGCTAACACAACATTGTAAAGCAACCATATGCCAATAAAAAAATTTTTTTAAGTTATTAGAAAAATTAGAGAAAAAAAAAGAATTAAGAGAATTAAATCCCTGTATAATCCATGTACAGGTTTTTGTGTGAATACAAGTTTTCAGTTCTTCAGGATGAATGCCCAAAAGAACAACTTCTGGGTTGTATGGTAGTTGCATGTTTAGTTTTTTTTAAGAAACTGCCAAACTCTTCTCTGGAGTAGCTGTACCATTTTACATTCCCACCAGCAGTGTATGAGCGAATTTTTCTACATTCTTGTCTGTACTATGTGTTGTCACTGTCTTTATTTTAGTCATTTTTAGACATTCTGATAGGTGCACAGTGATATCTCATGATGTTAATATCCATTTCACTAATAGCTAATGATGATGAACATCCTTTCTATGTGATTATATGCCATCTGTATATCCTCTTCAGAGAAATGTTTGTCTCTTGCCCATTATCTAATTGAGTGTTTGTTTTACTATTGAGTTTTGAGGGTGCTTTATATATTCTACATACTAATTCTCTGATGGATATATGGTTGGTAAATATTTTCTCCCAGTCTGTAGCTTATCTTTTCATCCTATCAACAGTTTTTTTTTTTTTTGGCAGAATAAAGGTTTTCATTTTGATGAGGTTCAAGTTATCAATTTTTCCTTTTATGGATGGTACTTTTAATGTCAATTTTAAGAACTCTTTGACTAACTGTAGAGCTTAAAATTTTTCTATATTTTTTCTAAGAATGTTATAATTTTACATTTTCAATTTAAGTCTGTGATCCACTTTGAGTTGACGTTTGTGTAAGATGTGAAGGTATGAGACATAAATCAAGGTTCTTTTTTTTTTTTTTAATGGATATCCAGCTGCTCCAGCTACCCTTCCTCCACTGAATTTCTTTTGCACTTTTGTCAAAAATCAGTTGGGTATACATTTGTGGGCATATTTCTGGGTTCTCTATTCTGCTGCATTGATCTCTGTGTCTATCTCTCCATCAATACCACACAGCAAGGACTCTGATAACACAAATATTCGAGTTTTTGTTTTAGTTCTACAGATCTCTGAGGCTGTGCTAATTTTTTTTCAGTCTCTTTTCTCGTCTTTTTCCACATTGGGCAATTTCTATCGTTCTGTCATCAAGTTCACTGATTCCTTTGTCTTTTCCCACCATTCTGCTGTTGAGCCAATTCATTAGCTTTTTTAAAATTTTGGTTACTATATTTTTTAGTTCTAAAATTTCCACTGGATTCTTCTTTATATCTTCTATTTCTTCCTGAGACTTTTTGATTTCTTTGCTGAAACTTTTTTTCTTCGAGCAAGTTAATAACTGTTCATTGAGGTATTTTCATGATGGTTGCTTAAACCCTTTTTCAGATAATTATTATATCTCTCTCTGCCTGGTGTTGGCATCTATTGGTTATCTTTTTCATTTCAGTTTGAGATCCTCCCTGTTCTTCAAATAAGGCGTCATTTTTTATTGAAACCTGGACATTGTAGATGTTACGTTATGAAACACTTTATCTTATTTGTCTCCTGCATTAGCTGGGTTTCTGAAACCACTCGGCAGGGCAAGGAGAGGAGCTGACTTTTACAGCCAGGTGGAGGCAGATGCCCAGGTTCCTCACTCAGCCTTCATATATACCCAAGGTGGGAGCTAACTGGTACTGTGGAGCAGTGGTTGAAACTCCATCCCCCGAGCAGGACAACGGTGACAACTCTCTAGTTGAAAACATACTGCGTTATTGTTGTCGCTCCCATCCTGGCCTCTACTGACACTGTTTCCTGTTTCTCAGGGCATCCACGAGGGTCACATTAGAAAATCCTGAGCTACCAGAAAGTCCCCAAAACTCAAGGAAGAAATCTCCCTTCACTCATAGTCTTTTGAACAGTTTCGTGCTCGACTCTGGCATGCCCCTAAAATGATCTTAAAATCAAAAGTTACACTGAGCTCAGCTCGCTGCCAAGCAAGCACTTTCCCGAGGCAGGTCTTAAAATATGCTAATAGAAATGTAAAAACATTAAATTTATTTTACACCCATAAGATTCACACTGGAATATTTATCTTCAGCTATGGATTCCTATCTTAATGTTTAATTTAATGAAACCAAAGGCATCTGAATAAAAAGTTGCTAAATTTATAATAAACAACTGCTTGTCAAGACAATTTATTACTGGTACACTATATGCCTGCAGATGTGATTTTATGCAGTTTAGATGCAAACATCTAGAACTATCTTTCATATCTGTAAGTATTATCTACTCTGTCTTTGCTCCTCTCCTGAGATGATTTCCTGAGCCCTTTGTTCCCTGAGCAACTGTGAGAATGTGTAAGGAGCTGATACCCTCTTACTGCTAAGTCCTCAACTGCAGACTTAACTTTTTAAAGACTCAGCAGGTCTGGTAGAAAACTAAGGCAAAGCAACATACCTCAAGAAATCTCCTCACTCCTCAGTGGACATGGAGTCCCAGGAAAAGAGAAGTAGACTATCAGGCTATCCTTAACTATCACTCACTCAGAACTAATTGCTGGGAACATTTTCCCATCAACACTTCTTTCTCTGGTCATGCACTTGCCTCCTAGACCGATGTGAGGTGTAGTCAGTTCAGTTTCCTTTTATAAAAGTTGACGAATATAAAGCTCAGTCTCATCACCATTGGAATATAACTTAGGTATGGCCTTTTAGGTAATGCATACCACCCTAGAGCAGGGAAAGAGGACATTGCTCTTGCCCTCCCCCACTCGCTCCCAGCATACAAGGGGAGGAGTCTATGGGGCCATGGGACTAGGCCCAACCAGATACATGCCCCCAATTTTGGGCCACTCTCTTTATACCTAGGACCCTACTATGTCCTCTCCAATTGACCCAGCCTTCTTTCAGGGCCTGCACAAGCACTTCCAAGGGTCTATACTCCTAAGGTTATATCAACTGATATGAGCTTAGGTATAGTCAAGGATGGCTTTTTGCAGAAGATGTGGATGGGGCAGTCCAATAATTCAAATTTGAAGCTGGCCTTCCAGGCAATTATAAAAGTATATTTGTCAAAGAAGGAGGATAGAATATATTTTATCTACCAGTCTGTTGGCTTGATTTATAACTTCTAAATATTTAGACCTATGGCAAATGGGCCTCCATCTCTATATTTCTTGCTGAGATCTTGTAACTATTAGAGTTAAAGCCTAGGCTAAATCTGTGTGTAGTAAGAGTAAATGTCTATAATTATTTGCTAATTATGAGTCAGAGGAGCTGGTTCCGAAGAAAGTGCCAGTATAAAAATGTTACAACTGTGTATCTTTAAGATCCTGGGAAACAGGATAGTTAAGAATGGAAGAGATGGAGGCAACTCTATAAAACCTGGCAATCAGAAAACGCTTTAAGATCATGGGAGTAGCATTCTCCAGAAAGGATTCCTTCACCCCCAAATGAATGAGGTGCCCGCATCCATGAGATCACTGTATCCTGTCCTACCATAGCACCGTACTGTAATTACTTACGTGTCTACATCCCCCACTAGACTGAGTTCTGGGACAGAGAGACTATTAATTTGGTTTACTACTTTATCCTTAGTAATCTGACATAATGTATAGTAGGTGTTCAATTAACATATTTTGAATGACCAAATCAAAAAATGAATAAATTGTGCTATCCTAACTGAGATGAAACAAAAAATGAAGAACCAACATTTCCAAATCTTCACATACTGGGCAATCCGAGAAAAGCTCTCCTCAGAAAAATGGATAAGAACAGGTTATAACTAGTAAGAAAATATAAATTTGATTCATCAGAAAAATAAACTCTGGATCAAAAAGTCACAGTATTCTGATAACTAGAGAGAAATTTTCCAGTTTGAGAAAGCTTTATGAGTTCCCTAAGGATAAGACTGGAGTCTAATCCATCTCTGTATCCCCAGAACTTAATGCAGTGTCTGTAATATAGTAGGTGCTCAAAAAGAGTTTGGTGAATGAATAGATTAAGATACTTCCCAAGAAAAAAATGTACTAAACTCTATTTCAGTGTTATATGAACATTGTTCAGAATATATGCTCTAATAAGTATTGAAATTCACTCAAAAGATACATTTTGATTGTGTAATTGTTACCTTTAAATGTACTGGATTGTAAACTCCATGATGTAGCTCATGTGTATAAGGAGTATGAGTACAAAGATATAATTTGTTTCCAAGAATCATTTAAATAAATGATAGTGTTCCAGTTATCTACAACTGTACAACAAATCCCCCCAAACTTGTGGCTTAAAACTATAATAATCATTCCATTACCTCTTATGGTTTCTTTGGGTCAGGTATTTGACCAGGGCACAGGGGGAACAACTTGTGTCTTTTTTATGACGTTCGAGGTCTCAGCTGAGAAGACTTGAAGGCTGAAGTAACTGAATGGCTGGAGGACAAAATCATCTAATAGCTCATTCATTCACATTTCTGAAGGTTGTTGCTAACTACTGACTTGGACCTCAGCTGTGGGTTTATTAGGGTTATCTGCCAAAATACTTAGCAGTAATCTCTCACGGTTTTTCTGTTTCCTTAGAGCATAGTGAGAGGGTTCTAAGAGTAAGTATCCCAGGAAGAGCAGGCAGAAGCTCTATCACCATTTGCTGTTTAGATTCAGAAGTCATATAGCTTCACTTCTACCATAGTCATAGGTCCACCCAGACTCTAAGGAAGAGTGTCAACATCACATTATAAGAAAAGCATAAAGGGCAGGCGATATTATTGTTGCTGCCAACATGGAAAATACAATCTGCTACAGTCGACTCTCTCTCAAACATACAAACCACCTCCATTCCCACCATCAAGACTACAAAGTCTCATTACATTACAGCAACAGCTCAAAGTCCATGAGAATCATCTAAATCAAGCAGATGGGGCTCCTTAGCTGAGATTCTTCGACTACAGCTCCTTAAGCACCCTTCCTTTCCAGCTGGAGACTTATGACATTAGGAGACAAGTTAGGCATTAACAGATTATCAGAGCAGCGTCTTTCCTACAAATGACTCAGGCAGCAACAGTGGACAGGACAAACATTCAAAAAGGGGAAAAGCAGGAGGCACATAGCAGTCACAAGTTAACAGCAATTCTGAAATCCATCCTAACATATATCGCCAGTTCCTTAATTACTGCCCCTAGGAACGATTCTCCGTGACTCTTTGTTCTGCCTTATGAATTATCTTTCCTTTTATGTATAAATCAGCTCATGTTTGCAGCTGAGTAATTTTCTCAAGATGTGCCTTGTTAGTAAAACTTGTGGGGAAAGGGACTGGAAGTCTCTTTTACTTGTACGCTCTGTCCCTTTCAGTCCAAGCTGGTGGTGCCTCCATGAAATTAAAAATTCCTTGAGATGTTCTACGACATTTTTTGGTGTTCATTCACTTCATTAGGCAAAAGTCATTAACCACAAATCTCTTCTGGATGAGCTCCTCTACCTAGTCTTCCTTGAAACACTGCTATGGTTCAACAAATGTAAGAATCTTGAAGCCTTATTACTTAACAGAGATCTATAAGGTACACCCATAAGGTCCTTAGAGAGGCTTTAGTCTGTCTAAAAGAGTCGACGAAGCACCACCTTAAATCTTTCTGAGGTCTCAAAAAAAAGACTATACAGTCATATTCCTGGCTTTTTCTTTAGACCATGTTTTCCTGACAATGACGTGGATTTGACATATATTAGGAAGCCTTTTCTTAATTTTAGAATAATTTTCCATTTGGAGAGGTGGGAATGAAAAACAGTTTTGTTTTTACATGTGTTTCCTGGCTCCTTTATTTTTAACAGTTTGTTTTTTAGCTTATCTCCCTGTTTTCATATTTTATCATGGGTGCCAAGAAGTTCAGTGACACTTTCAACATTCTCCCTGGAAAGTTCTTTAACTAGATCATGGAATTCATTAGATACATATACTATTTTCCATATACTGTAAGTGTCAATGTCACCAAACTTTTTGCCACTATATAACCATGGTTCCTTTACCGCTAGTCTCTAATAACATTTTTCTTACTTTCCTTTAAGGCTTCACCAGTAGCCTCCCTGTGGCTTTTAGGTGTCCACTAACTCATTCTTCAGGGTCCTTTAGGCTGCCCTTGACAGTCTTCTCAAAGTCCTTCCAGCTTCCATCTGCCATCGAAAGCCAAAGCCACCTGTTTTAATTGTTTAGCTGCTCATTTCCAGCACCCAAATCTGTTCTGGCTTTTTGTTGCTGAGCAAAAATTACTCCAACACCTTATGGATATTTATTATATCTCACAATTTCTGTGCATCAGAAATTTGGACAGGGCACAGAAGTGACGGCTTGCCTCTGCTCCACAATGTCCGGAGTCTCAGCTGGGAAGACTCAAAGGCTGGGGGATGAAATCATATGATGCTTTGGTCACTCAGGTGCCTTGAGGTTAATGTTGGCTATTAGCTGGGCCCTTGGCTAGGGTTATCAGTCAGAACACCTACATATGGCCAATCCATATGGTCTCTTCATCTCCTCACAGCATGGTGATTGTGTTCAAAGAACAAGCTGTATTGCCTTTTATGGCCTATCTTTGGAAGTCACATAGTATGACTCTTGCCTTAGTCAAAGGCATGCCCAAATTCAAGGAAAGGTAACACAGACAACCTTCCTCCTTTGCCCCAACATTTCAGTGGGAGAAATGCCTATAATATATCATAAGAAGTGTAGGTAGAATAAGAGAACTTATTGCAACCATTTTGGTAAATATGATCTGCCACACATACTATTAAAAGAAGACTGAGATGTCTATGCTTACATGCCTCCAAAATTCAAAGTGTAATGATATCTTAAGTCTTGTATCTTAAGAATATGTATTTGAAATCTATACATTTTTTTCTGATTTTAATGCTATAAAGAGGATTTAGTGCTCCTCTACAAAATACCCCAAGTTTACACATAAATATAGTAAGGCACAGAGAGTTAAAATAACTTGTCTAGGTCACTGAACCAATTAATAGTCTTTTAACTTCCAATAGAATTATCTTCCCGTCATATATCTTGTTACATTAAAATGCTTAAAATGCTCTCTCCCTCTCTCATCTAACATGGTATCTATAATACCCAAATCATCAACAATACTGCAAGTCTTTATGAAAAGTTTTAGAAATACAGGTGATGGCAAAACCCATACATATATGAACAATTAATTTACAACAAAGGAGCCAAGAACATACAATGGAGAAAGAAGAGTCTCTTCAATAAATGGTGTTGGGAAAACTGGACAGTCACATGCAAAAGAATGAAATTAGACCACCGTTACACCATAAACAAAAATTAACTCAAAATGAATTAAAGACTTGAGTGTAAGACCTGAAACTATAAAACTCCTAGAGGAAAACATAGGCGGTAACCTCACTGACATAGATCTTAGCGATGTTTTTGTGGATCTGATTCCAAAGGCAAGGGAAGCAGGAGCAAAAATAAACAAATGGGACTACATCAAACTAAAAAACACAGCAAAGGATAAACCATCATCAAAACGAAATGGCTACCTACTGAATATAGGTTTTTGCAAATCACACATCCAACAAAAGGGTTAATATCCAAAATATATAAAGAACTCATACAAAAAAAAAAAAAAACCCTCATACAATTTAACAACAACAACAAAAAAACTCTGATTAAAAAATGAGGAGAAGATCTGAATAGACATTTTTCCAAAGAAGACATACAGGTGACCAACAGACACTAAAAGATGTTCAACATAAGTTTTATGGAGATGCAAATCAAAACCACAGTGATATCACCTCACACCTGTCAGAATGGCTATTATCAAAAAGACAACAAATAACAAATGTTGGCGAGGATACGGAGAAAAGGAAACCCTCATACAACGTTGGTAGGAATGTAAATTGGTGCAGCCACTAATGGAAAACAGTATGGAGCTATTCTATGTCTGGGTATTTATGCAAAGAAACAAAAACACTTAATTTGAAAAGATATATATACCCCAATGTTCATAGCAACATTACTTACAATAGCCAAGATATGAAAACAATCTAAGTGTCCACTGACAGATGAATGAATAAAGAAGATGAGCTATATATACATAATAAACTACTCAGCCATAAAAAAGAATGAAATCTTGCCATTTGCGATGACATAGATGGACCTTGAAGGTATTATGTTAAGTGAAATAAGTCAAAAGATGAAAAACAAAAACTATATAATTTCACTCATATGTAGAATCTAAAAAAAAGGAGAACAACAACAACAAATGAAACAAAACAAAAACAAACTCATAGACACAGAGTACAGGTTGGTGGTTACCAGAAAGGAAGGGGGTTACGAAGTGGGTGAAATGGATGAAGGAGGTCAAGCATATGGTGATAGATGGTAACTAGACTTTTGGTGATGATCACTACAACAAAGTTGTAGTGAATACAGATATCAAATCATAATGTTGTACACCTGAAACTTATATAATGTTATGTACTTATTTTACCTCAATAAAATTTAATTTTAAAAAGTTTTATCACCTTATAACTTTGTAATAAGAATACAATACAAAGTCACATTTCCTGTATGCAAAAAGCTAGAACTTAACTAGTATCTCTGAACAAGCTGCAGGTTAACAAATAAAACTTGCTTTGAACAGAAAGGAATATAAACATTTCACTCATCTTTCTTTCTCTTTCCTCAGTGCAAACTCTGGGTACATGTGTTTCATTTTACTGTCTGCTTTTAGGACTATATAGGCATTTTTCCCTCTGGTAGTACCGCTGAGATGTTTTAATTGGAGAAAGCATGGGTGGGGCCAGTGTTGCCTAACTGATTCCTGAGCAAAATCTTTTTAAAAACACACAATTAGTTGATTTTTCTTTGTGGACTACTACCATCAATAATCTAGAATTGAATTATTCATTCTCGAAAATAATAAAAATAAATAAAAACATACCTACTGTGAAAAAGAAAGAAATACAGGATTCCTTTTTTTATAAAGTAATTTCTTTAAGCCCTTGTGAAAATTGCAGGAACCTTTAAATATTACAATAAGCATTCAACTCGAGCAAGACCCTCAGGTGTGTTAAGCTTACAACTCCACTTAAAGTAACAGGGGCATGCAAGGCAAAAACATAATTACTCCAAATTTGTTTTTAAACATTTATTGACCTTAAGAGTTCAGAGCCTATAATGTTGTTCTCATCCAAAACTAATCACCGACACTTCATAACTCAAATGCCGACAAATTTCCACTCAGCTGCTGTCAAAGATAGCATAATTATACTTAAGGTACTTTTTTCTGGAATGTTTCATATATTTTGGATAGCAGTGTTGGAGTCTCATTTTAAAGGTGTTCATTTGTCAACAGAATATTTTTAAAATTCTAATTTCTGAAAACACTGATATATGAAAATTAAATGCAGATAAAACCCATTAACATGTAATACAGCCTTCAGTCTTTAGAAAGCAACATGCTACTTCTCACTCAGAACTGTGCCTTTAACAGACCTGAGGTCAGACTGTGAACTACAAAGAAAAACAGTTTTTATTTAAAATTTGACAAAAATAAATAAAAGTAAACCAGCTGACAGTTATAACTTCATATATATTGCTGCTTACCCATAAACATTGAACTATTAACCTATTTTTAGAAAACATTATTAAAAATATTTTATTAAAAATATATTTTATTTATATTTTTGCTTTAAAAATAAAACAGATGCCAGAAAAAATACCAGTCTACACTGTTACATAACACAATTTTAATGTAATTAAATTAGTCATCCAATATCCACATCAGATAATTTTTTAGACCCTAAACCAAATTAAGAAAAATCATTTACTTCATGGAGAAAAAACCATCTTATCTGTATCTATGAACTACTCACAAAAATTGATATAAATCACAAAGAAAGGTTTAACGTACTTAAAAATGAAGAAATCATACAGTAACTGAGTTGATTACTCTGGAAAAAAAGTACTGTAAAGGTCAAATACAGAAGTTTAAACAATATATCTACAATAATATGGAGATTAAAATCACAACATAAAAATTTTATAATATGACAAATCATTATTCTTATGTAAAGAACTGATGCAAATTAATAAATAAGTAAAAATGAAAGACCCTCCTATCTGTTTTGGAAAAATAACAGTTGAGTAAGTAGTTGAAGAAATAGCAAAAATAAATGTATAATAAACATCTGAATAAATGTTTAACATCACTAAGAATCATTTACATGCAAATTAAATCAATAGAATCCAATTTTAATTGATAAAATAAACAATGATTAAAAAATAAGAACATCCAGTTCTGGAAATGGTGCATCGAAGCTAGGCACTCCCAACCACAACTGATAATAGTCTAAACTGATACAATTTTTATGAAGAACAACCCCATTATTAGTTGCTTGAAAAGTATCCAAAACCTATGACTAAGTGATTCTACTTTTGAAGGTCTGTTTTATGAAATTAAATTTAAAAGAAAATTTATGTCAACACCACATATTATTGCATTGTTTATTACTAGTAAAATGGTGGACACAACATAAATATTCAGCTTTAGGAAATGATTAAATCCAATCCCTATATACTTATATAAAGATTTTACAAAGGTTTTTACATATTGTGAACTGCATATGATATAATATTAATAAGAAAGGGTACAAAAATATTCATTATATTTCCCATTACATAAAATGTATATCAAAGAAGCCTGGAATACAATATTCCAAAAAGTTGGGAGTGACTCTGGCTTTACGGAAGTACTATGAGAGATTTAATTTGTTTTTGCTTTCCATGTTTCAAAAACAAGTCTGTATCACTTACTATTAGAAAAAGGTAAAAAGAGAGAAAATGTTTAATCATTTAAGAGGGAAAAATTTAAAAAGAAAATATTAGCTTCTGGCAATCATTAGTATAACAACAGGTAAAAATAATGTTTAAATCTTGGTTGAAAACTTCTATTCATTTTCTTTCATATAATGATTCACTGATTTTTCTCTTAAAATTCTGTACAAGGATTTTTTTTTTAATACGGAAAATCCGAGTCATTCTTTTTAAAAGACTCTGATGATTATACACCTGCTTGTTTTCCTTTCATCCTTGTCTACCAGGAAGTGCAGGGTCAAGTGTCCTTCTGAGAAAAACAATCATGTTATTCTATTTTCCTAACAGTCATCTACCTGCCTAGTCAACTGCCATTTTCACTTACATCTACAGCTTTTTAACATGTCTTACGATAGATCTGTTATGGCAGATGCTGCCATACTTTTTCTTAAATGTGTATAATGTAGAATATGTGAAAACAACTTAAAAGAATTGCATGATGATGAAAAAATTTGCATAGTTAATTAGGGACAGAAGTTTTCAAATTAATGAAGGTTTAAAAGTAAAACTAAATTTAATCAATGCTTTTTACCTTAACTTTTGGACTCTAGATAAATCCTGGGTTTTTAAGTATAAAGGTTATGAGGGTGACTAGAAAGAGAAGCCAGGAAAACCATTTTCTCTGCAAGAAAAATTAAGCTAATTGCATGAATGCAGGGCTTGTCAATAGGATTAACAGCTGAAGTGCTTCTGATTATATTATTTGTCTACGCATACCATTACTCTGTGGCAGCTTTCTCTTTTAAGAAATTCTATTCTTTATATTAATCCTTGAACAAGTCTTCTCTCTCTGTGTAAAAAGCTTTCTACCAAATAAATAAGTGAGCCATTGAAACATAGAAGAATGGGGTGGCTATATTTCATCACCTTCCTGGTTGTGCTGTGGGTCTGTTTTCTGTACAAGGTGATAAATTATGGATATCAAGGCTCCATTTCCATCAATTCTCTTCTGGAAATGAATCTTTAGGAAATCGTTTTCAGACTGTGTTATCATCATTGTCTGATACCAAAATGAGGCTTTTTTTCTATCATAATTTGATCACTTCTAAATTACAGCACATTTTGAATATTCTTGCATCTCTGTGCTACAAATATTGTAATAACATTTCCCTGACTTCTAAAGTAAAGCTATGAATTCACTTTCAAAAATGCTTTTAAAAAATCTTCCCAAAGTGGAATTAAATATCTGCTTGTATTGCTCTCAACAAATGACAATAATGTTTTAGGAAGTTATAGATTTATCCCTATGAATATGTACATGCTTTGAAATACAAACTCTAGAAAATGTCAATGTGGCCTGGAAGTTTAACATTAATCTTGTCAAATTCTGCAAGGGACAAAAAAGAGAGGGTTAGCTAGTAGATGAGACTTAGGTGCTGTTGGACACCCATGTAAAGTATAAAAACTTTGGTGCCTTATTAGTGATAACTTAGTTAAATGGTTGTAATTGTTTTTCCAAAATGAACATTGGTTAGAGTGCTTGGTTGTTATATGAACTGGCTTCAGTTACTAATATCTAGAGCTTAGAATTTAGAAAAAATATTTATGTGAACTTCTCATTTTACCTTTTTTAATACCTTATATATAAATTGATTAAAATAATTTCAAACACACATAACACATATTCTCCCTGTGCAAAATTAAGATGTGAGATTAAAGAAAATGTTGATAACTAACTTAAATTTCAGTCTCATCCCCAGAGGTACCCAACATTATCAGTTGAGTGTGCATCCTTCCTCCTCCTTTTATCACATTTATGTATAACTATTAAACATAATATATAATAATATATATGTAAAATACCATATACTTTAATGTGTATGTAAAAGTACATAGTATTTTATATACACTACACATACAAACACAAATCCATAAAAATTCCAATAGCAATGTAGGAATATACCTATTACCACTGAAAATGAGCTTTTTTTCTCATCTTCTATGAATTACTTATACAAGTATTTCCTCCATTTTTCCTATAAGGCTATTTATCTTTTCCTTATTGATTTGTGTAGCTTTCTGTGTATTCTAAATATTAACGTGTTTCTTGCTGTATTTAAATTTTAATTGTAATGTCAATTTCTTCAATTTTTCCTTCATAAGTTTGGCTACTTATTTTAGAAAGGTTTCTCCAACCTAAAGATCAAATATACATTCTTCTATATTGTCTTCTAATAGTTTTATAATTTACTTTCACATGAATATATTTAATCTATTTTTCATTTATCTTATGAGTTGTATGAGTAAGAAATCATATCTTAAAAATTTTGTAGAACACACACCAACTTTTATCTTATTTACTGAATAACCCATTCTCCATACTGACTTAAAATGTCTCCTTTACAATTTATGTCAAATTCGAAGAAAGGAAGAGAGAAGTAAACACTTCTGGGCTCTTTACTCCATTTACCTATTTGCTAATATCTTTTTTCAATTAATAATTACTTAATTCCTACTTAATTACTATAATTTTTAACACTTTATTAGGGCAAGCTTCCACCATTGCTTTTCTTTCAATATCGTCTTGGCTATTTTTTCACATTTACTTTTACTTATAAATTGCCATCAGCTTCTCAAGTTCATTGGAAAAAATCTATTGATTTTGAATGGTGTGAATTTAAATTACAGATCTAGATTACAGATTTGCCTTATGGCAACTGAAATATTTAAAATGATAAATTTCCTCACCCATAAAATTTTCTCTCTCTCCATTTTTGCAGCTCTTCTAATAAAACTCCTTAAATAACATTTTAGATATTTTAAAATTTTAATCCTGAGTTCCGTGGACAGACTTGCTGGCTTTCTTCTTAAGTGCTTTATGGTTTGTGTATTTGTTGTTGCTATTAGCTATTTTTATTTGGATTATTAACTCTGTATTCCCTAGTTTGTTAAGTTCACATATATGAAAGTAATTACTTTTGTATGTTGATATTTTATCTAGCCACCTTGTTGAACAAGCTTGGGTTCTGATAGTTTGTCAGCTGATTCTCTTGGATTGTCTATGTGACAATCATCTTCTGTAGGTTATCCGGTTACATTGTTGTTGTTATTGTTTCATTGACCAGGCCTCTGGCGCCCTGTTAAATAGATACAATAATAACGGACCTTCTTTATTGTCCCCCTTTTCAATGGGAATCCTGAAAGTACCATTTAATGGGATATGTATTTTTATAGATTTTTGTAAAACACCTTCAAGATAATGATAACAACCTTTCTAGTCCTTGTTTGTTAAAGAATGAATTTAAGTTTTATTTAAAAAGTTTTTCGTACCCTCTAGTATGTCACTATTGTGTATTGCATTGACAGACTCTGTGTTGCTGAAACATTTGTTATATTTCTGGGGTAAACACTGGATGTTCATGATATATTTTAATTTCAATGCACTGCTTGATATTTATAAATATTTTATTTAAAAATTTTGCATCTATGTTTATATGTTTTTTCTGTGAACCTATGTATTGTTTTCTCTTTACCAGGTTTTTAAATATTTGTACTCCCCCTTTCTTGCCTTTTATTGAATCAATCAACTTTTGTTTGTATCTTTTATTTTTACTAATGGGTAAAACATCTATTTTCTCTTCTTCTAGTAGTAACTTTAATTTTTAAACTACTCCTTTATAATGAATTGTAATTCTACTGTTTCTAAAAATGGCATAAACAAATTTTCTCACTAAAAGTTAAGAACTGTAGCATGTTTATGCTTTTCTTCACCATCCCATTTGCCTTGTTGATATAACCTGGAAATTTTTAATTATAAATAATTTTAGAAAAAATAGTTACAGTCAATATTTATTTAGGATTTATAATAGTTTTGACTAATTTAGTTGCTTATCAGTGCTTTAGTATCCTTATTCTTCCTCTTGGATCCATATTTGTCTTCTTGCAGGAGAACATCCAACAGTAATTCAACCTTGTCTATAAGTGATACATTCTCTGAACCATTCTATGTACAAACCAACCCTCTTTCTCTCACACAACTGAATGATCAGATAAAGAATTATACAAAGTTATTTACCTCAAATGTACTTTCCCATTATCTTCTTGCATCTATTTAACCTAGTGAACTTTGAGGTGAATCTAATTTCAACTTGACCATTATTTCCTAGTAAACAATCTCTTTTACTTTCCTTCTCTGGAAGCTTTTCGGGTTTTGTCTTTGTCCTTGGTTTTGTCTTTGTCCTTCTAAATTTCATTAGGATGGGTGGTGCTCTGATAGCTTTCTTCAACCTGAAGACAGAACTTTTCCCAATTCTAAGAAATTTTTGACAGTTCTTTCATTTAATGTTATTAATTACCTCCACTCCACTCTCTTCTTCTGAATCTTTTAGAATGTGAAGTTTGAGACAGGAGATTACCTTACCTTTAATACGTTTCATCTCTTTTTTTTGTTCTGGATTCTGTAAGAATTCCTCAGTTCATATATATTTTTTTTTAGTATGTAAATTCACTTATCAGCTTCAGGGCTCATTCTGTTATACTTAGTTCATCTATTTTGCTGTTGTTTGACTAACCAATTTTTATTTTCCATGTAAAATAATTGATTACTTTTTAGGCATCAATATCCTCTTGCAACTCCCTGTTGCTAAAATATAATTTGCTCTAATAAGAAATCCTTATTCTAACAGCTCTGTTTCTTTGGGTTTAAGTTCTTCTGTTTATCACCTTTGTTGTCTCTCTTTCATGGCAATGAATTTCCCTGAGTACTTGGTGATTTTTTAATTCTGTGCTCCTTTTAAAAGGGAAGATTCTCTGTTAGGATGTCTGCTGTAGCACTTCACTGTTTTTCTTTGCTATACCAAAATCCTGCTCCTGCACTAGCAATGAGTTTACTGCTAACTTACAGAACAGCTAATAGAAAGATTAGCTTTATTGTGTGATTCACGTGCTGTCAACTTTAGCTTTCTAAAGAGAAGTTGAGTATACTTTTGGCCTTTAAATGAAATAATAAGATAGAAAAGAATATTTATTCTACCTGGAAGACAAAAACAAATAATTTCTTAGAGAACTTTGGGTAGAATAATATCACCAACAGATTCTAGTACAAAAATAGCAGCTCCAAAAAAATTCTGCTATAAAAGGAAAAATCATGGTGGGATATTTCACTTCAGATAGAAGATTTTTATTTCAAGAGGTTGTTTTCTTTAGGCTACTCCATGAAAAGAAGTTTGGTAGGAAAAATGTAACCCAGGGCATTCAGAATCTTAGCTGCTTGCAAAGTCATGAGTAGAAAAGCAATTTCAATATGAATTGTTCTAAAATTAGATGAGATTTAACTTTGCAAGAGATACAAGATCAAGTCATTTAACCTCTGTGATCTTCCACTGACATTTAGAAACTGAGATTGATCATAGTAACACACATATCACAAGGTTTTGAGAGGACTAAACGGATGAATATATCTGACTTTATATTTTATAAATGGTAAAATCTTCTAAAAAGTCATTTGCCACATATGCAGGCCCTCACTATAAAAGAAACTACACGTTATTCATTATTATTAAGCCAATTTGTAATAAAATAAAATTTTGAAATTTACTTTTGCTTTTTTGTGTAATATCTCTTCTTATCCTATCCCTTTTTCATATATAGATGAATAGTTAAATAATATTCCCTTGATGTCCTTAATATCCCAATCTGAAGATTCAATTATAAATCATGTTTCCCCTTCATGTTCGAACGGAAGAATCTCTTGAGTTGCTTGTTACATGAATAATAAGTTCTAGGGCTTCCTCTGGAGATTCAGATTCAGGAGGGGCCCAGACAAATGTTATTTCACAAACACCCAAATTAAAATTTGTCATCAGGAATATCTGGAAAACACTGGCTTAAAGTAATGAGCTGTAATGGTTTTCTAAGAGTCACAATTCATCTTCATCTAGTGCTAATGACAAATGGCGAAACATTATAATCCAGAAATAAACCGCCCCAAATGTGTCTAAAGTCCTCCGTATGCTCTCACCCTAATGAAAAATAAGTTAAACTGCTTAGAAGAAACCATTTTCAGGTCGTCTAGTCTGTGTTCCACTTATATTATCCCAGGTAGATGAGAATAAATCCTATTTCCTAAGACTTCCAGGTAAAAAACATTTCCCTCCTTTGTGACAGCCCATTCAAATATTTTTTCAACTGCCCAAAGCTCATTTTTTTAAATCGGGCTTAAATATTTAATGTATATAAATTCATTGTTAGTAGATTAGCATTGCTACTGGAATGCAAAGACTTATATCTCAAACCTTACTAAGCTTACAAAATGTCCCCCAAATTAAAAACTACTCTTCATCATCCAGAAGCTAATTTCTCACTAAGGGAAGCCAAAGAGATCAAAGAACAGAAAAAGAAAAAACCTGTAACCTGCATCCACCTAAACACCTCTGTGAATGTGCTGTCAGTAATACATGAGGCGGCGGTGGGGTGGGGGAGGAAGGGTATGTTTTCCAAGAGACAAATGATTAGCATGAATGCATCATGCTCAGACCTTTAGGATAACAGAATAGATGGGGTCTAGAAAAAATTGTGCAACTGTTTCTGGAATGCTTTTATTTGTAATTTCATGGACAGTGCATTGTGCCAAAAAACATCAGTGGAAGGTATTCATTCATCTGCATGATTGTCTTAGAAGTCCTGATTGCCACAGTGATCACTAATGAATATGCAGAACATCTTTAAGGTTCAGCAGTTTTCAGATAGGCTAGTGACAAACAACCGTGACTAAATTTGCTCTGAAGGCTCTTTTTAGAGGGCTAGGGCCCCTGACATGGTGCCAGTCGTGCCAGCACAGGAGAAAAACTGCCTTGATTGTGCTCTTGTCTGCTAAAAAGCCTAGGCAATTGTATTCAGCTCCTTTCTCAATAGCAGCCTCTTCAACAGCTTGGTGTGAACCAGCCATTCTAAGAATGCCTGTTTAAATCTTAGAATGATGAAAAGAGAAAAGTAGACTGATTTGGCATTGAGACTTATGGAACAGGAGGCAACATTAAAATTTAAAGTATTCATGGGTATGCACACATAAAATTTCAGTTCATGATTTTGGTTACTGCACTTTTGGTCTTTTAGTTGCAAATCTCTTATACAGTTAAATATGTAAACTCGCCATACACACACCGAAAGATCCATGCTTGTGGCCAGTATAGCTATTCACTTTTTAAAACTGTTTTGACTGGAACAAAAACAGAAACATAGATCAATGGGAAAGGATAGAAAGCCCAGAGATAAACCCACGCACATATGGTCACCTTATTTTTGATAAAGGAGGCAAGAATATACAATGGAGAAAAGACAGCTTCTTCAATAAGTGGTGCTGGGAAAACTGGACAGCTACATGTAAAAGAATGAAATTAGAACACTCCCTAAAACCGGACACAAAAGTAAACTCAAAATGGATTAAAGATCTAAATGGAAGGCCAGACACTATAAAACTCTTAGAGGAAAACATAGGCAGAACACTCTGTGACATAAATCACACCAAGATCCTGTTTGATGCACCTCCTAGAGAAATGGAAATAAAAACAAAAACAAACAAATGGGACCTAATGAAACTTAAAAGCTTTTGAACAGAAAAGGAAACCATAAATAAGATGAAAAGACAACCCTCAGAATGGGAGAAAGTATTTGCAAACGAAGCAACTGACAAAGGATGAACCTCCAAAATTTACAAGCAGCTCATGCAGCTCAATATCAAAAAACACAAACAACCCAATCCAAAAATGGGCAGAAGACCTAAATAGACATTTCTGCAAAGACGATATACAGATGGGCAACAAACACAAGAAAGGATCCTCAACATCACTAGCCATTAGAGAAATGCAAATCAAAACTGCAATGAGGTTTCATCTCACGCCAGTCAGAATGGCCATCATCAAAAAGTTTACAACCAGGGCTTCCCTGGTGGTGCAGTGGTTGAGAGTCCGACTGCCGATGCAGGGGACGTGGGTTCGTGCCCCGGTCCGGGAAGATCCCACATGCTGCAGAGCGGCTGGGCCCGTGAGCCATGGCTGCTGAGCCTGGGCATCCAGAACCGGTGCTCCACAACGGGAGAGGCCACAACAGTGAGAGGCCCGTGTACCACCAAAAAAAAAAAAAAAAGTTTACAACCAGTAAATGCTGGAGAGGGTGTGGAGAAAAGGGAACCCTCTTGCACTGTTGCTGGGAATGTAAATTGATACAGCCACTATGGAGAACAGTATGGAGGTTCCTTAAGAAACTAAAAATAGAACTACCATACGACCCAGCAATCCCACTACTGGGCATATACCCTGAGGAAACCATAATTCAAAAAGAGTCATGTACCACAGTGTTCATTGCAGCTCTATTTACAATAGCCAGGACATGGAAGCAACCTAAGTGTCCATTGACAGATGAATGGATAAAGAAGATGTGGCACAGAAATACAATGGAATATTCCTCAGCCATAAAAGAAACAAAGTTGAGTTAATTGTAGTGAGGTGGATGAACCTAGAATCTGTCATACAGAGTGAAGTAAGTCAGAAAGAGAAAAACAAATATTGTATACTAACACATATATATGGAATCTAAAAATAAAAAAAGTCTGAAGAACCTAGGGGCAGGACAGGAATAAAGACACAGATGTAGAAAATGGACTTGAGGACACGGGGAGGGGGAAGGGTAAGGTGGGACGAAGTGAGAGAGTGGCACGGACATATATACACTACCAAATGTAAAACAGCTAGTAGGAAGCAGCCGCGTAGCACAGGGAGATCAGCTGGGTGCTTTGTGACCACCTAGAGGGGTGGGATAGGGAGGGTGGGAGGGAGACGCAAGAGGGAGGGGATATGGGGATATATGTATATATATAACTGATTCACTTTGTTACAAAGCAGAAACTAACACACCATTGTAAAGCAATTATACTCTAATAAAGATGTTGAAAAAAACACCAAAACTGTTTTGTATTACCATATATAAAATACATAATGAAAAGTGCAAAAACATACAAATGTACAGATCAGTGAGTTATCACAAAACCAGTTCCTGTGTAACTATCACTAGGTCAACAAAGAATATTGCTAACCCTGCAAAAGCCCTCCCTTCATGGCCACTCCCAACCACATGCTTTCCCATCTCCTCAGAGGAAACCACTATCCTGACTTCTAACACTACAACTTAGTTTTCACTATTTGATACAATTTTTTATCAACGAAATTACATAGTATAGACATTTTTGTTTCTGACCTTCCCAGCAATATTATAATTGTGAAATTCATCCCTGTTGTTGGCTGTGATGGTAGTTCCTTCATTTCCATTTTTAAACAGTATTTCATTGTATGACTGTAACACCCTTATTTATCTATACTACTGTTCAGTGGACATTTATGTTTTTCCAGTTTAGGATCATAATGAATAATGATGCTATGAATATTCATTTGTATGTCCATTGGTGTGTGTGTGTGCATGCGCACGCACACACACACACACACACACACACACACTTTTCTGCTGGATACCCCTATCCAATTTCACTAAGGAGTGAAATTGCTGGGTCATAAGTTATGCAAAAGATCAGCTTTAAGAGATACTATTAAGTATTTTTCCAAAGTGATCACACTAATTTATAGTCCAGTCCTAGCAGCAGTATAGGAGGATTCTTGTTTCAGTCATGAAACCCAATACAAAATAAATGTCAAAGTTGAGAAGAATTTCTGCTATTATAAAAATTTGAGCACATGGAAACTTTGAGAGAAATGTTTCATTAGATATCTGAAGGCATGCAATAATACTAGTGGCTAATGCCTATATATAGGACTTACTTTGTGCCAGACACTGTTTTACTGTTCTAAGAAGTACATATGTAATGTAGTCTTCACAACAACCCTATGATAAAGGTACTATTATTATATTATTATTCCCATTTTACAGATGAGGAAACTAGCACAGGAGGTTAAGTAAATTGCCCATGGTCATCTAGTTTGTACATATTATAGCTGGAATGTGAACCTAGGCAACACGTCCCCAAAACCCACGTTCTTAAACTACTGTCTGGTACATTAACAATGGAATAATTCACAAAAGTCAGTGCCCCTGTAACTTATATCAACCATTAACAGCACATGTTTGAAATAGGAATATATGAATGTTAGTGTTAGTATTTTTCATAATGGCTCATAATGGCTAATTGAAACAGAAAGCAGACATCAGTGAGCTGAGGCCAGTCTTTAAGAAATATTTTAATTTTAGAACCCAGGTATGGAGTTTTTGTACTGCTTTTATAAATTCCTTTGTTTAGGCTTTCAAACGTTAAATTCAAAGTTAATGCTACATTTAACATTAAATTTAGAAATTCCTTCTTTTAGACCTGCAAATGTACATCATCTAAAAATACAGCCTTTGTAATCAAGAAGACATAAAAATAAATGCACTTGATTTGACAAGCTAACTGTAATAAACAGTAATAATAATAATAAAACTCTAGGACTATGTCTATCTAGTGCTGCTCAGGAATCAGGCACACACCACTGCAACATGACTACCTGGATATCCTCAGTCACAGGTGATGATACCCTCTGAGGGGGCATAACCACCATTTCCAGTCAAGCTCTTATATACACCACACTGATGAAATGGGTCTGTGTTGTGAGTCAGCCAAGCAAGTGGCAGTACTAAGTAGGAGACACAAGTACTCAAATAACCCTGGCTCTAGCTAGTTTGACAACCTTAGTCTCGCCATGCACTAACATGTTATTCAAATCAGACTGCCACTCATTTGAGAGCTCCAACTACACCATATCCCCCAGTTCTCTCTGTTCCCCGGGGTACATTCAGCTCTCTGATGGTAATCAGCCTTATAGTTTCAACTCCACGGAGGCCCAAGGAGATCAAATACTGTCCAAGAACATAGGAATTCTGACAAAATTCTTGAGCTCCTCTAAGTAAACTAACAGTAAATGAGCAAGGGGAGAAGGTTTCCTTGTGTGGAGCTATCTTCATCTGAGAGGTTGTGACTCCATCTGTATATATGCCTTTCTTTTCCTCTTTCTATTCCTTCCAATTTAAAACAGCACCATTTCTAGCCAGCGTGTCTGAAGAAAAACATATGATTGTAAAATAATTTGCAAAAATATATATTGCTGTAAAATATTCAAAGGGATTTCCTTTCTTGCAGAGTAAGTCCCTATTGTATATGCAACAGGATATTTCAGATACATTTTGTTGCATATTTAGCACAATTTTGAATATTCATATTGCCCCAAAAGCTACTTACTAGAGCCTTCATAATAATACTTTTTAATCTTCTATACAACAGCATAAACTCCAAGTCTTCTTTATGAATTCACTAAAGTTGTATTCAGATAAGAGTAATTATCCTTAAGTATATAAGCCTAAAATATGTAAAGGATATTTATGTATTAAAGCTGGTAGGTTCTGATTGCTTTTATTTTGATGGGGAGTTATGAATCCTCTACATTTAAAAGAAAATGTGTTTTCAAGCCCCAAAGCTAGAAATCTTTTTAAAACATATTGAAAATGAAGTCATATTTCCCTGGTCTATTTCAGCATACAGTACTTTGTAAAATAAATACTACAAAGTGGTTTGACTTCACAACAATAATTGCTTAAAAACTGCCCCAAGGTTAGGCTTGGCATTGAAGATTTTGTCTGGTGGCCAATTATTATGGTTCTGTTAATGCTCTAAAACACTGTCTATAATAGAAATGTCAACTTCTCTGTAGTCCATATGAATGAAATATTACAAATTGAAGTATGCAGTTGATGTGCAACTTCTCCTATGAAATACGATGATTGCTATTTGCCAGTATATTTTCAAAAAATATATGAGCAACAATTGGTATGAATGCCTAGGGACTACAATTAAAAGTATTGTTCAATTCCATACAATCCAATCTTTTATTATATTGTTATATTCAGTGACTAGTTCATTATGAGTTACATCAGAAAGTAAGACAGCCTTCCCTAACTCAGTGACATACCATACACTATAATTATTTATTAGGGGCTTGTGTACACCTACTAACTCTGTGATTCTTGGTAGACATTTTAAACTGTAATTTATAAAGAAAGTAGAATTTGAAACAGAGATAGTTCATCCATTGAGAAAAAGCAGGAATACCCAAAGCACCATATCAAAAGCCTGCTCACCCATTTCAAATTCTGAATAGTAATAAAAGCATGTCCTACCACCTGCTCTAGCAGTCCTTTCCACAGAATCAAGGACAAAAGAAACAGGAAGATTACTGGGGAAACAACATCCTATGCAGCTTCCACTTGCCTCTTCTCCCTGCTATCTCTATTCTGCCTGTTCCACGGGTGACAAGATCAAACCATGCATGTGTTTAAACAGCATTTAAGTAATACCAATAAGTCAGGCGAGCACTTTGGTTTACACTGTGTTGTAGTCAAAGGGCAGAGAGTCTTAAAATTCTGGGGAATAATTTATATAATATTGCATGTGCTACAATTATCACTTACATGAACAGCATTGACCTGAATCTTTAACTCTTTTCTGGAAACATACTTTCCACATTGAGGAAGTGCCTTAAATCACATTATAATTTCTTATTCTTCAAAAAGTTGTCAATCAAGAAGGAGCTAGTCATCATCAAATATATTCTAGTCACTGTGGAGGTTTAAAAAAAAGAGTAAAAAAAAAAAGAGTAAAATATGTGACCTCTACCGGTGAAGAATCATATCTGGTTGTTTTAAAAAAAGACATACAAAAGTTACTAGAAAATAAAGTGTAGTGTGTATTACAACACACTAGAACGTTTTCAAACTATACTTGCTTTGGGAATTTAGCAAGGAATGGAAGAGCTTGGTCTCAAACTGTCATTGAAGGAAATATATGTGTTGAACTGATTGGTGGAGAGGCAAGAAGATATCTCATGTGGAAAGGAGACCACTTGGAAAATGGTACAAAATGAGAATGAGCATGTAGAAGACAGAGGTTAACCAATGTGATTGATTCATCAATGAGATGTTTATCATAGTACCTGGTTAATGGAGAGTGTTAAATGGCACATGTGAACCTGTAGGGACAGCCACCAAAAGGATTGAAGTAGGAAAATACAACCTGTAAGCTTTTGTCTTAGAAGATTCATCAGGAAGCAGTGGTAAAGTAGGGTATTAAGAAATTAATGATTGCATTGAACACTTTAATGCATACAACATACCGGAAACGAGCTCCAGATTGAGTGTGTCTTGACTGGACTCCCAGCAACTCTACTTACTGAGGTACCCAGAACTGCTGCTGAAATCCTTGGGCAGCAGTTTTCTCATCTAAAATGTTGGTATAATAAAATACCTAGCTCATTGGGTTATTATGAAAATTAAATGGATTAATACAGGTTAAAAGCTTGGAGTAGAGCAGGTACATCATAAGCAGTCAATAAAACAATGCCATTATTATTATTGGGAATTACATGTATATGTTGCATATTCACACACACAATTTTTTATATTAATTCTCTCATCGTGTAAAAATTATTAACTTGAGGATAAAGGATTATGAATTTTTCAAAACTACATCCCACAGCAGTTTGCAAGGTACAAGTCACAGAACAGGCATACAATAGATATTTCCTAAAGAAAAAAAAATATGGAAAGGGAGAGATAGGCTAATATTGGATATTGATTATTAAGCTAATAGAAAAAATTCATGAGGGTAACAAGACTGCATCAACTACTTTGACCCCCTCAGAACTTAGAGAAATGCACTGAACGAATATCCACAATGTGTTCCAAGGAAATGTCGGAAAATTTTCTGAAATCATACACAAGAGCAAACTGACAGCTTCATCATTCTAGGTCTCCCCAAAAAGATGCAGAATCGCATGTGAAATTTAACAGGAGTCAGGAAAGCTGAAGAGATGAACCAGGAAGGGAACTCTTCAAAGAGAATAGAGTCTTGAGTGTTTCAAAACATATATAGAAGCAGAGACAGAGATTTTCTGTGGGGAGACAAATACTGGGGACAGTTACTTAGAGGAGAGAGGTTTCACATTCTCCACAAAGGTTAGAGGCGTGTGTGTGTGTGTCTCCTATGTATTTCAGAGCAAAAGTGAGCCGACAGCATAGAGCAATGGATGCATATAGATAACAAGCCACCAGTGGGTACCACAAATGTGGGAAGCAGACCTCGTGGGTCAAAACAAGGACATAAGAATACAGAGGAACAGTGCAGATGAGATGGAGCCTGCCTCTGAGGTGCTCCTAACACTCATGACCTTACTTTTCAAAGTTCCAGTTAATGGAACAAGGTGAAAGAAATTCAAAATATAAGGAGCTTGGCAGCATGGCTGAGGTAGCAGGTCACCCTGATGTGCTGCTGGCTTAAATTTATTAGATGCTATTTTCTTTTAAGTCAACTTCATAGCATAACTTATGCTCAGAGTTCTTGTAAGAAGTGGTGTATAGAAACAGAAGAATGGCAAATGAGTCAGTATAATACAATTTTGCAATAAAATCCCAAACAAGGGACTTCCCTGGCAGTCCTAGTGGTTAAGATTCCATGCTTCCACTGCAGGGGGCACGGGTTCGGTCCCTGGTCTGGGAACTAAGGATCCTGCATGCCGCGTGGCGGTGGCCAAAAAAAAAAAAAAAAAATCACAAGCAAAAAGCAATTCCTTAGAATTTTTAATATAGGACCTCTGTTGGCAGAGTTGATCAACCCACAGATTACCTATGCATACAAAGAGCTAAATATATAATGAAATTATGTTGGAAAGATATGTCTAAGCCAGTAATCTAATCATTCTGTAGATGCTACAAATTATGACTTCACAAGCACTGTATTTGCAATTGGTTCCCTAAAAAGAAAAGAGAGGCTTTGATGGTGATGGTCTGGTTGAGAAGGGAGAAGTTGAACATATCCTTATTTAAATATTACAATGTCATCTCTTCAATGAGGCTTTCCCTATACACTCCTATAGAAAACAGATGCCCAGCACTCACTCTATCACAGAGCTTGTATATGCATTAATTACGCTTCTTAATTTTTTACTTGGTTATTTTCTTTTTCACCCAATGGAATATAAGGTCCATGAGACAGAGGATAGTAACGATTTTGAAAGGCCACACAGTATAAAGATTAAGAGCACAGATTTGAGGACTAAACACTAGAATTAGAGTCCTGGGCACATTGCTTAATGTCTCCATGTCTTGGTTTCCTCACCTGGAAAATACAGTTAATAACAGGACTGATACACTTTAAAATATACAATAACAAATATATATTTTATAGATATTAACCACTATATAAGTCTTGGCTTTTATTGTTTATGTTCACCACTTTCCTCAATGCCTAGAACAGCAAATGAATGGATAAATATTCAAACACACATGTACACATATACATTCTGCACATCCTAACTTTCTACTGAAATGTGGAATATTCATAATCAGGTGTTTACTTTTAAATAATTAAAACTGTTCAAAGTACCTGTATATGTCAAATATATACAAGTAACATGCAGTGTTACTGTGAAGCTCAGAACTGCATTTGGCACCACAAGGACCCATGCTTCAGCCAAATTCAAGGCTTCCCAACCAGTGGTCCTCAGAGTTACTGCAAAGCATCTTCAAGTCCACAGTGCACGAAGAATAGTTGATTGACTACATAAATCTGTCTTGCATTTCTTTGACTATCTTTCAGATATATGCATTGTAATTAATAAAATATGAATGCATTTAAAACTACTACTGAGTTCAACGGAATTAGCATTGTTTGGTAGTTCCTCATTGTTTTGTAGTTCCTTCATTATCTTAAAATTCTTTGGCAATTGATTCAAAAAAATACAACTAGTGTCTTTGGGGATTCTGAAAAGTTTGACATTTAAATGGGAATCTTAAACGTGGAAAGGTTGAGAATCACAGGTCTAGGTCATGCTGCACCACCAAAATGTCATCTTGCCCTCCCCAAGCTCCCCGGCAAGCAGCAAAGGGCACTTGAGTCAAGGAATACACAGACTAGAAGTGCTCCTGTTCAGCCTTCTCATCTAAACTGCTCTAGGCATCATTGCCTGAGATTGTCTACATTTGTGAATTCTGTTTCAGCAGAAAGGTCAGGCCTTTGCTCAGAAATAGCTTAAACCGTTGTGGATGAAACATGCCTTCTTTTTTAATATAGTTAAGTTGAGACTGAGAGAAGGTAGTAGACCATAAAACTCACACTGTTACAATGTTTCAAAATTTCAGTGGTGTCTTTCTAAATATTTACCTCCATTGAGAGGCTTCTCAAGCAGGTGATAAAATATTAGTATCTTCACCCATTAATCATCCATAATCACTACAGCCACATTTCAACATCCCTGCCACAAGTACAGATGCCTGGACCCTGTGAGAGACACTGGAGGGAAATGATGAAGATGGGAAACATGATAAAGCAATTGTGGAACTCCTATATCAAGAGGAAGGCTTTGATGTCCCACTGTATTACAGTTTTCTGGAAATTTCTAAATAAAGAATACTACTATCAGGAAGACATAAGCTCTGTGTTACCCTCTTTCTGTCTATAAGCATAATAATAAAAGATAATGTAGCAGTCCTTCAGTTATTTGCACCATGACCAGTGGTGGAGATACAGCACAGGCAGAACCAATGCTGTGGGTTCATGAAATCTCATTTCATTTTTCTTCTGAAAATGCAAGAAAACCACATTTCCAAATTGCCCTTGCTATTAGGTCAGGGCTGTATGATTAGTCCGTCTAGCAGTATGTAAATGGAATTCATACACGTAAATTCTAGTCAGAAGTTAAGGGTGGGTATATATCCTCTGCCCACTCTCTTCTGAAACCATTTGAGACCTGCTGCTAAATTTCACATGAATAAGAAACAGGGAATTCCCCGGTGGTCCAGTGGTCAGGACTCAGCACTTTCACTGTGGAGAGCCTGGGTTCAATCCCTATCCCTGGTCCAGGAACTAAGATCCCACAAGCCATGCCATGCGGCCAAAAAAAAAAAAAAAAAAAAATTCCATATTACATCACTGTTACTGCATGTTCTAATTTGTTACACTGCATATCCTTGCCTAACCTAATACACAGTGTGTTCTAAACAAGTTACTTTCCCAATTAAACTGAAGATTAGTTATTAAACAGAAGTACATTGGCTTTGGAGTCTGATAAACTTGGTTTTAAATACCTAGTTTACATCTTATGATTGAAATCTTTAGAAAGTTAAATGACTTCTAAGTCCTAATATGCTTTTTCTATAAAATGCATAGAATATCACATGCTATGCAGTTTTACTATACAAAGTACTATACAAAGTACCTTAGGTAACTAAACAAGTGAATAAATTTGTGAGTGTATATATGTGTTTGCACTCCTTGGAGTACAAAAACAGCTCAGTGAATATTAATTTCGTGTTTTGTATTATTTCTAAAAAATATAATTTGACTAGAAATGAATTAGATGCTTAGAATAAAAGTTTTAAGGATAAAAGGAACCTGAATCCATCCCTTTATTTTGCAGATGGGGCAAAATGAGATAGAGGTTAAGTGAATAGCATTGCCTATAGTGAAATGCTCTTCTTTCCATCATACTATCTGCTGTTGAATTAGATATAATTAGAAAGTATTAAGAAATGTCATAACTTACTTTCCCACATATTAGATACCACGGCATCAAAATATGGAATTGAAAGAGTTATTCATCTGCAAGTTTTATAAAATATAAAATAACTCCTCAGTCTTGCCCAACCATGTGGAAATAAGAGGCACAGACGTTTCGAGCAGTGTCAAGGATGGTGACAGTGAAGCAGCGGTCTTTCCTCTACCCAAAGCCAACTGGCTTCTGTATAAACTGACTGTACAACTGTGGCTTCATCCGTGAATACTTAAGTTAATTTGTACAGTAATGTAGCAGAGAGGTTCAGAGAATCAATGCCTACCAGATAAGACTTTGGCCCGAATTCCAGTTTCACCACCCTCCAAGTCTAGGGCCCTAGGCAGTTTAAGTTTCCTTATCTGTAAAATCAGGATAAGAGCATTTGCTACAAAGAAGTTTTCTGAGTATTAAAAGAGTTAACGTTTGTAAAATCATTTAATACAATGTCTGACAACTAGTAAGCACACACTAATGATAATTATCATGATGTGCAGAAATCCATTCCTCTCAGTACACTGTAATCACACAATGGATATACCTGCATATAAATATTCATACCCACATATACATTATGAATGAAAACTTGTTACATCTGCTAAATCACTTATATTTGTACCTGTATGGAAATGTTTGTAATTGAGTTACCACAGAGAATTCACATTTGCAAAGCATGAATGGGATCTGATATTATATAACACAAATTAAAGATTAAAATTTGTAAAAACGGGGCTTCCCTGGTGGCGCAGTGGTTGAGAGTCCGCCTGCTGATGCAAGGGACATGGGTTCGTGCCCCGATCCAGGAAGATCCCACATGCCGTGGAGCTGCTGGGCCCATGAGCCATGGCCGCTGGGCCTGCGCGAGAGGCCGCGACGGTGAGAGGCCCGCGTACCGCAAAAAAAAAAAAAAATTTGTAAAAACAGAATTTCAAAAGATATTTACAATGTTAGTATAGCCTCTTTTTTTAATAAATTTATTTATTTTATTTATTTATCTTTGGCTGCATTGAGTCTATGTTGCTGCGCGTGGGCCCTCTCTAGTGGCGAGCAGGGGCTACTCTTCGTTGTGTAGGCCTCTCCTTGTGGTGGCCTCTCTTGCTGCGGAGCACGGGCTCTAGGTGCGCAGGCTTCAGTAGTTGTGGCGCGCAGGCTTAGTTTAGTTGCTCCGCAGCAGCAGGTGGGATCTTCCTGGACCACGGCTCAAACCCATGTCCCCTGCCTTGGCATACAGATTCTTAACCACTGAGCCACCAGGGAAGTCCCAGTATAGACTCTTAAAGCAACTCATTAAATAGCAAATTTTTTCTCTGCCTTCTTATGTACAATATAACCAAATTTCACATTTTATCAATTACTTAGAATTATCATTATATTAATTATACATGCCATAGCTGCTCCTGATGTGGGATATAGGGAGTAAGGAGTATGGATTTAAAGACATTCTCAAACACTTGCTTTCTATATAAAGTAGATGATTAGCTTGCTTTTTGCTCATCTGCACTATTCTTATGAAATTGAATATGTTGAGCTGTTTGTCCTTCAGGGCAACAGAACACCATGAACTCTTTGAAGAATAGATTAATAAATTAAAGAGTGAAGTAATCATCCCTGAACTGCTTTACTTGCCTGCCAGAAAAATTATCTTCTTTGCTTGTGCTTCCAGTATCTTTTGAGTTGTCAGCACCATTCAAAACATTTCTTAAGATTCCACCATGCATGTCATTTCAGATCACCTGTGTTGTTTCTCATACTGTCCTCTCCACGCCCAAACCAAATGAACAAACTTGACTGTATAATTTTGGATTAGGGTCTGCAATAACTGTCAGCCCTGTAACAGGTGTGAGTTCCAAGATGCTTTTGTGCCTACAGAGCTATTGCTTTCTCCACTCGAATGGAAAACTGTTTCAAGCGCTGACTTATATGCCAGTTTTCTGACTAGGATTGGATCTGGCTTCTCAGTTTCAACAATCCTAACAGGGTTCTAAAACAAGCCTACTTTCCCTAGGAGTTGGACCCTCTGTCCCTCCTGCCAACAGCTGGCTGGAATCCTGCTTCAACCCAGATGGACTCCCACACTCCGGAAACCACACAATCCCCATCCACCTGTCTCCATGGCACTACTGCAGGGAAACTCAGGCTGAGGGGCCCCCACCACCTGATTTGAATCTCAGGATATCAATTCAAGTCCAGATGGAGAACAAATTTGCTGCATCAACTTGGATCCCAAATCGGATTCCTGCCACCATCCTCACAGGCAAACCCTCTGCTGAGAAGGTTTCCCTAGTCCTGGCACTGCCTGTTCCTAACTTGTTTTTCTCTTGCTCCAGGCCAAACAATTGAGGATTCATCATGCCACATGACCCATCCTACAAAGTTTATTACGATAAATACCTTTGGCAGCCTAATGCTCTCCTTCTCTCTGGCATCTTTCATTAATACGCTGTCAATGAAAAGTACCCTCAGATGTACCCAGTACTTTTCTAGGATACTTTGGGCTCATTACTAATGCCTCACCAACAAAATAAAAAGAGATTCTCTACAGCTATGATACTGAGTTAAAACAATGAAATTTGTACAGTTTACGCTGTATAAAGTCTGTTTGTGACACACTGTATTAGTTTACTCCACCTACCATAATAAAATACCACATACTGGGTGGGTGGCTTAAGCAACAGAGAGGTACTTTCTCACAGTTCTAGAGGCTGGAAGTTCAAAATCAAAGTGTTGGCAGGTTTGGTTTCTCCTGAGGCCTCTCTCCTTGGCTTGCAGATGGCTGCTCTCTTGCTGTATCCCAACATGTCCTTTTCTTTGTGCAAGTGCATCCCTGATGTCTCTCTCATGTGTCCAAATTTCCTCTTATAAATAGGATACCAGCCAGATTGGATTAAGGCTCACCCTAATGGTCTTATTTTAAATTAGCTGCCTCAACAACAAGGACCTACTATGTAGCACAGGGAACTATATTCAATATCTTGTACTAACCTATAATGCAAAAAAAAAATCTGAAAAAAGAATATATATATATGTATATATATACATATATATGTGAATCACTTTGCTGTACACCTGAAACTAACACATTATAAATCAACTAAACTTCAATTTAAAAAAAAATAAATAAATAAAATCAATAGCCCCATTAAAGGCCCTGTCTCTCAATACAGTCACATTCTGAGGTACTGGTGGTTAGGGCCTCAACATATGAATTTCAGAGGGAAGGTGGGACAATTTAACCCAAAACACATGAAATAATATCCTCTTCACAAGGTCTTAGTATACTGCTTTGAAGAATGAGTCACCCATAGTAGACCTCTTTTAGAGGTTATTAAGTGGCTGAAAAACTATTTCAAACTTTTAATCTTGACCTCACTAGGAACCTGTGAGATAATACTCACAGGCAAAATGAGTAAAATTTTACCATCAAATCTGACTTTCTGAAATGGGCTGGACAACAGTGAAAATAGTTACTGTACCTGATAAACCTCTAGTCTCTAAGTTGTCTTTAAATGATGCTTCAGAAAGAAATATCTTGGTCTATCCATGTACTAGTATGTTTTGTTTACACTACAGTCAATTATATTCCTTTAAATGTTTTAATGCACATTTCAAATTGCCAGATGTTTTATGTCATGCTAGCCTGGAGTATGGACAAACAGAAGATGGCTCCCAGTAGCAGTGTGTTCACTAACAACTACCACTGGTATAAAATTTGACAAGATCTGAGGAAAAAAGGCTCATTTTTTTTTTACTGAAAAAATGATCAGAAAATGGTCACTATTCAAAAACAAATTCTATGTAAAGACCCATTTTCATTCTGTGGTTTTTAAGGATTGAGTTTTCTCCCCACTGGCTATGCCACTTGGAAATGCCAAAGTTTCCCATCCCTCAATTCAATCCTTCCAGTTAGGGCACTGGCTAATCTTGGATGTGGAAGCATTTTAGAATCCACGCAGTGGGGAGGCTCCTGTAAGGCAGCTGGCACTGCTCAGCTGCGTCTGTCACCACTGCCATGCAGCCTGCAGGGATACCTGCCTGGCACACAGCCCACTGGGGACCAAGAAGAAGCGGGGAGCCCGCACTGCTGGCTCTTCTCTCCCACGCTGTTCCTGAACCTTGCTCCATTATTAGTGCTGCTCCCAGCTCCTGGGCTCTCCTGTTCCCACTGCTCCTATCGTTCCAGCTCTCTGCTGGGCTCAGCTTCTCTTTTTCTTTCCATCCTCAGGCTGCAATGAACATTTTCATAATAGAACTTTGCACCCTGGTGAAAGTCTATCTGTAGAACAGATTCCTTGAATTGGACTTGTGGGGAATGCTCGATACTTTTTTAATGCGTAAAGAAGAAGCAAAGGTGATGCACTAAGAAAACCCTTTGCTTTCCCATCACTGTTGAAAGAGCACAGGTTTCTATATTATTCTAAGTTTTGTTAAGAGCATTTGTGGCCATGGGAGGGGTGAGAAGCAGAGAAGAGTCCAGAGAGGAAGAAAAGAAGGAAAAGAGAGAAAAGAAGGTGAGAGGGAACTGGAAGGTTTTCAGGCAAAAGAGGGGAACAGTTGGTAGGGAGGAAAAAATTTAAACTATGTCCAAGCACAGTGACGTTCACTTCCAAAATTAAAATTGTCTGCTGGTTATGGCTGAAAACCCACAATTCTTTTTTTAATCTTATTTTCACCATCATAGTCTTCTCAGGCTGACATAATTACCTTTTGGGGTTTCATCAGCATTTGGCAAAATTACAGCATCTCAATTTCAAAAACGTTTTATTTCCAGAAAGGAATCTAAAGCCTCTTATGTTTTAACACATGGCAGGTGCTTAGCTGTTAACAACTAACTTTTTACCTAAAGAGTGACATAATTAACCCAAGCATGTTACGTTCCCATCACTGGATGTTGTATCACTAATTTTATTTTTTAGAAATCAGGCTTCATTTAATAATAAACTAGCATTTGAAATTATTATTAGCATCATGGCAAATCTACCCAAGGTTACCTTTCACAGAATAGCCGCCTGTTGTTCTCAGTAGGTTTTGCCCTGCAGCAGGTGACAGATGGTCCATGTGAGGATAAACACTGGAGAAAAGAAAAAGGAAAAATATCAAAGCGGATATACTGTGTCTTTTTTGAAAGTAATTTATCTTTTGATTTCATGTTCACATAAGGAGGCAAAAATTTATGGCTATCCTGTGATAAGTGTGGTAAAGTAGCAGGCTCCTGATCTCAGTGATGATGCTGGGCAGGGAATGGCTCATTGTGGCTGCAGAGGAACAGGTGGTCCTTAGATTTTTAGACTCAGAAGTTTAATTGTATCAGCTCAGTTGGGGAGATCAGGCCTTGGCAAAGAGAGAAAATGTAACCAAATTCTGAATAGGCTGCTTTATAAACCTGTTGCCAATTGGTTAACTTACAATGAGAAACATACTTTTGAATGAAAGAATAGTTTTCTCCAGAATGAAGGCTTTAAAAATATATATATTTACCAAAATGCAATTATATGAGCTTGGACTCAGAGCAAAGGGGTTAACATGATAAAAACAACAGCACCTGCTCAGAGTACAGTCTCTGTCACAGCTACTCAACTCTAACTTTGTAGTGTGAAACAGCCATGGATAGGGCAGGTAAAGAAATGGGCAAGGCCATTTCCCACTATAACTTCATACACCAAACAGGCAGCACGCAGGCTTTGGCTTTGGCTCAGGTCTGCACTACAAGTCATATGCATGATCATATATGAGAGATTTATCACAACTCTGCGAGGTTAGCGTTATGTATTTCATGGGTGAAGAAACTGAGGCTCAGAGAAATTAATCGACTTATTACCTGAAGTGACACAGGTAATAATGCTAATGAATTTTTCAAACCAGGACTTCCTATTTCAAGTCAGATTCTGTTGCATCAAAGTTGGCTACTCTGGAGGTAATTCCACTGAGGCAATAGTAAAGTCATTTTTCTTAATTCAAAATATTTGTATCGGTTGAAATTATCATTTTCCCAAGAGAAACACCAACATTTTAATCCTCAAACTCCATTATTTTTCTAAACTCTGTGAATATTTTAATATTTACTCACTGTGATTGAGCTGCACAAAGAAAATAGCTTCTTAAATTCTTTAAATCTGCATTTATTTTTTTCACAACCTCTAACCATGGGTAGGAAGATTTTTTTTTTTTTTTCAACTGGTCAGTTAAAGTATTTCTGCCTCTTCTTGTTTCAACAACCCTTATTCAGTCTTTCCAAAGTTCAACTTCCTATTAGGGCTTTTTAAAATTTGCCTCTTTCACAGAATTTAGTCTTTTAAGGTAAATGTCCAGTCTTTCAGATTTACCCCCTTAGTCCTCTCAAGTTTATATGAGTGTGTGAGGGGGTTTGACCTTGTCCTCATAGAAGTAGGTGAAGGACACATGAAAGGATGGTGGAGAGATTCATTCCTCAGATCCATGAGGTATCACCTGGATCTCTATATTCCCTTATACAGCATATATGGAGTAGTCTCCTCCCCAGATTGGTGACTGCTGATGGGCAGGTGGCTGGACCAGGCTTTTGGGGTGACATGCTGGCACCACTGCTAGGACCCATAAGGACTTTTCACCCAGTCTCAAAGTCCCTACCTATGGTGGCCACTCTGTCTTGATCCCTGGTCTCTGCTACCTGCCAGCAATTTCAACATCTCTTCGTCACTTCATTGGAGAAATTCTGGGATCCCAGAACGCCGTGCAGACCATCTACCTAGCTGCCTTACAGCAAGGATATGCATAACCACTCCATGCCAAGCTGGAAGTATCTGAGGGATAGAGGCTCAAAGGCTTCCATTCAGTCTTGCCAGGGAAGCATGACCAGCCTGAATGGACTCAGGCCCCGCATACCCATGTGAATATATCAAGTCAACTCTTTTTTTTTTTTTTTTCAATTTAGGCAGATAGTAAGAGCCCTTATTCCTCATCTACTCACTCTCCTCTCTGTCCTCTCCTCTGCCTTCCTCTCCCCACAAACTACCAAGACAAGCAGCAGTTTTTCTCTCCCTCTCTCTCTCTGCCCCTGCTTGATAAGGACCACCTGAAAATGGAACTGCAGTCCAGTTTCATCAGCCTCACTCATGTTATGCTTCATGAAGAAATAAAAGAGTGTAGAAAATCCTCTGTTTTACCAAAGCCAGGCTTTTAAGTCTATTGTCTTCTGTAAACTTCTATCTGTATAGTGTCAGAAACTGAATATTAATTCACTCTCTTTGATTTCCTCTTCTGGCATTCTTAATCCCTACCTGAGATAGATACACTTCTAAAATTGGCTAGGAAATTGAATGTGGATATCACACACACACACACATTTAAAAAATATAAATTCTATTATATACCATTACAGTATAATATTAAGTTTCCATATTCCTAAAACATTTTTCATTGTTCAATGAAAGTTGTGTGCTTCCTGAATACCCGAAGAAATAAACCTGTATTTATTTCCAAATGGAAAGCTGTACTTCAGAGAGAGTACAACGTTTGAAAATTTATGGATTCTTTTAACAGCAATAATAGAGAACTGCACATTTTCACGTTTTCAGTAGACTGTATTTGTACCCTAGTCCTCATTCCATAGACTTCTGCAAATAAGAGAGACTTTTGCAGATAAGAGGAAGGGTGTGTCTAGAAACTATTATGTCAGACAGCCCGGGCAGCATAATAAGAAGTTCATTTGTGGCCTTTATTAGAATTCCCACACCTGAGAACCTAGATTAGAATTCAAGCCACTGAATTAACACATGGCACTTCCATAAAACCTAAAAGGCAAAATTTCAGGTCTCTGAGGGGCACGAGGTCTTAACTTCTTGTGGTAAGAACCTCTTAACTTTCTAGAGTCAAAACTAAAATAATTTCCTCCTACTCTTGGCATCACAACAACCATCTTCTCTGATCCACTCTATCATTTGACTATTTTATAGGTAGAAACTTTACTCTGTAACTTTAATTTTTCAAATCCCTTTTCTGAAAGCATGTTAATTTAACCCACTAATGCTTCATTAAATGAATAAACCAAGTATAATCCCCATGTATAAATGAGGAATCACACACATGTTTTATGATATATCCATGTGCTACAAAGAACTGGAATTAGAATAGTTTCCTAAGTTTTAGAAGAGTTCACTGCCATTATCACAAATCATGCATCTTCTTACATTGCTTCCACAATTTGTTGGTTCACCACATAAAGAACTATTATAAAGAGTTATTAAGTCTGCTCTTGTCTTTCTCTTTCCAAGCCCAATTTCAGTGCTAATGTAGGGGATAGAACTATTACCTTATACGCTAAAAATTTTATAATTTTATTGTGAAGTTTTCTTTGGGGAGTCATGTGACTGTGTTATATTCAAATTTGTGATATGAGGTGTGGTAATGAGGGGTTTGTTCTCGTTATATTTCTAATTAAAGTTTTCTCTATAGCTCCTTTTTTCTGACCCTTTGATCATTTTTGTGATATCTGAGCCTTTCCAACATTCCTATTAATTAGATAAACTCGACAGTCTAATAATGTTTTGAATATTGCTTCATATTTTGCCCAAATATGCGGACTAATCCCTGATTTTATTTTTCCTTTATTACTCTTTTCCTGCTTGTTTTTGAGATGCTTTTGTTGGACTGTTCATTAATTTCTACACCAAACTTTATCATAAACTCACATCTCACATCCTATGTTTACTCCTGAATTTACATCTTTCACTGTATCTTGAAAATATAACCAACTATTTTTAAATTCTGGAAACAAAAGATACGACATTAACATTACACTTAAGCTATCAATGATTAACTTATTTTTGGCTTAACTCAAATTATGGTATTTGGAGAATTCGTGTTGCAACACAAAATTTTTGAATCTGTGTATGTAGAATGACATATCAAATGCACTGTTTTTAAGAAAGTTAAGTGTCTCCTCGTCATGAGATACAAGAAATACATGGTTAGCAAGTGTTACTTGCTTTTGACTAGCTAAACTGCCTTATTAAAGTGCCAAGAAGAACAGTAATTTCTTGGGAGCAAATACAGTTGCACAGAAAGAAATTCCACTTTCTGAGGAATCCTAAACTCTTTTAGACCCTGCTGTTTTTAACAAGATACTGAAACACCTGACCCATCTCTCACTCTATTCCATAGTCCTTCTCAGGAACTAGGACTTATGAGGTGAGATAGCACCTGCCTTTTTCCCACCTTCTTTTTAGAGTTCTTTTGCACTTCCCACAGTAGTGCATCCTTACTGCCTTGTTAATCACCTCAGACTACTCAAGCAGACAAAGCTCTCATCTTCTTAGTGAACAATGGGTAAGCATTAACTGGAATTACATGAATATCTGTGTTCATTTTTTCTATGAAAGAAAAAATAGAGGCGGTCTTTTCCACCACTAAACTGCCAATGCCTAGCACAGTGTCTGGCTGTGTGACATCTACACACATGTTTGTTACATGCTTCACACAGTGATGCTATTCACATGCAGAAGAGACTCCTCGAATTTTCAAAAGATTAATTTTGATTCATATATACATGTATATGTTCTATGTTCCTCTTTTAATAAAACCAGATGTTTTTATTCTTAACATTCTCAACATTCTCATTTGTAAAATCTCTCTTACCTTTCTTTCCCTTGATGATATGATCTTTTAAGCTTGCTGATTCAGACTCATGCCAGTTTCCGTTTTCTCATCAACAAAATGGTGAGCGAACAAGAAACAACCTCTTCCTCACAGTATGGTTATGAGGATTAAATGCAACAATACATACAAAGCATTGCCCCAGAGTACATTTATTCAAAATGCCTATAGGGCATTCCCAATGCTCAGTAAACATCAGCTGCCTTTTTTCTCCTTCTCGTTTTATTCCAGCTACAAAAGGAAATGCCATCTTTTCTACAACTATCTCATTAAGGTAAAATGAGACTCTCTATTTAAACAAAGCCCTTCCTTACCTAAGAAAGTAACCAAAGTCGTCCGGTTGTGCTAAACACACACAGCAGTTGTGTAGGTGATGGAGAGCTGAAGTCAGTTCAATAAATCATGAAAGAATACGAAGTTTAACAAAGAAGAGTTTAATTGGGAACTGTATACATCCATCTGCTCTAGCATCTTTTACTGAGTCCCAATTATTACTGCCTGAGGCAGATAAGCTTTAGACTAATCTGAATGAAGTGAGATGTGACATTAATTGTTATATTTGAATTCTTACTAGATTAGAAATTGTGCAGCTACACACATGGCACATAACAACTTCCAGGTCCTCTTTTTCTTTTCTTTTTTTTCTATTTTCAAGAGATTATTCCATCTAGGGTGTTGCTGTGCTATTAAAAAGTAAACCTTGCATAGGATAAAGTGTTCACTGAGACTTTGTTTCATGTGAGAGAAAGGGATACGGACTCTACCAGACTAGTAACAGCCAGATGCAGTTCGTGTTTACCTTCTCAAATGCAGATTATAGACAGATTACTGTCTTTTGCGGTGAAAAGAAAAAAACAAAACAAAACAAAAAAACCTGTCTTTGGAAGAACTGATCTCCAGGAACAAAAGTAAATTCAGACAAAAGGGAAAATTAACCAACATTTAGAAAGCATGAGGTCAGCCACAAAACTCTATTGGTAGGAATTTTTATTCATATTTAATAGATAAATAGGCTCATGGAGGTTAACTGGAAGTCACACAGCTAGCAAATGGATGAGCAGAGATTTAAATTCAGCTGGGTTGGGTTATTTTCCCTTTCAAACATGGTTCATTCTACTGCTGCTCCCTGTTTTATGAGCAACAAACTCAGAGGACTGTGTTTAGGATCAAATTGATACTGTAGATGAAATGTGCTTTGAGGGCTGAAGGATGGAGGTGTCTAGGCATATGGACATCCCCTGATCCAGTTTCCCCTTCAGTAAAATGTAATGTTGTGAAAATAAAATTGGAGGAAGTTTTAAGGACACTTTAGAAAGTTAAAATACTATAGTGTATCTTTATTCCGTTCATGCTTGTTTATAATAAGGAAGCAGAAAGCCACATGCCTAGAGACCATCCTTCCTTCCCTCTTACCTTTCCTCCTCACTGCTCTCCCCCATCTCCTCCTATCACAAATTCTCATGTACATATACTTGAAGACAGTGAAGTCCTTAAAAGAAATTTCCAAGAAAATAAAAAGAGAAGGTGAAGAGAAGGATATTTAAAGTCTTCGAGGAGGAACCAACCTGTGTTTCATATCTTGGGGCAGTGTTCTCAGAACTCTTTCAGAATTACAATAATATCATTACTTATTTGATTTACAAGCTCCTTAAGCACAGAGGTGGTATCTTAAGGTTCTTTGTATTCCCAGTATCTAGCACAGTAAAGAAAACTTAATAAATATTTATCCTTGATAGGGAATACATGCGTGTGTATGTGCACGCACACACACACACACACACACACACACACACACACACACACACAGACTCATGCATTGATAGCGAATTCCTCGTCTATAAGAATTTTGTTGTACCCATCTTGAGATAACTGAGGCAACTATGGTAAGTTTCAAAAAGCATGTTAGAAGCCCTAAAAAAAAAAAAAAAAATCATGTTAGAAGCCCTAGATTTAGTAGGAGGAAACCAGAATTATAAATTCTAATGAAGAGACCAACAGGTAGGGAGAAACCAGAAAATATAAAGACAAGGACACAGGGAGATCAGCTCAGTGCTTTGTGACCACCTGGAGGGGTGGGATAGGGAGGGTGGGAGGGAGGGAGACGCAAGAGAGAAGAGATATGGGAACATATGTATATGTATAACTGATTCACTTTGTTATAAAGCAGAAACTAACACACCATTGTAAAGCAATTATACTCCAATAAAGATGTTAAAAAATTAATTAATTAAAAAAAATAAAGGCAAGGAAATATTTTTATTTCAGGAAGAAAATAGTGTCAAACTCTAAAGTGAGCTCAAATACAATATATAAGGAAAAGTGTCCAATATATTAAGCAACAAGGAGGACATTGGTAACCTTCTCAAAAGCAGTAAATTGATTCAGTCTTTGCTCATATGGCTATAGTTTTACTTACTGAAATAATGTCTAAAATGTCTAAATCATCTCACAACTGATTTAGGTAGAAAACCAAGATGCCATAATGAATGCATTCACCCATTCAACAAACATAAACCGAGCACTCACTAGCTCTGTGCTGGGCACTAAGGGATAAAATATAGATAAATATCACAGACTTTCAGGGCACCATTCATTTATCATTTTCTTTTCAAACTTCTGTTTGCATCAAAGTAAGTTTGAGGAGCCTTTGGAAAACATATATTCCTTTGGGTTTTCCCCATGAAGTGAGTGAATCTGAATCATCTATTTTAAGATCAAGGTATCTATATTTTTATAGGCTTCAAAAAATTCTAACGCACATCAGTGTTTTAAACCACTAATACATCATCCCTCTAATAGTCATAATGTAAAGCTAAACTTATGGTTTCTGTTCGTATTTCAACAAGATGGAGAAATAAGATGGCCTAAAAAATCTCCAGCTCAAACATCAGATAGAATATAATACACAGCTGACCTTTCAAGAGAGAGCAAAAGACTTCTGCTTCTGGATAAAATGTATGGGATGAAAAAGACCTTGATCCTAGTGGTAACAACCAGAAAAAAACCTAACAAAATAAAAGTCATATTTTCAATGTGACAAAGGAGTCTTGATAAGCTGACAGTCTCCATACCTGGAGGTGGGTATATGGTCTAGGTACAGCTGACTAAGGAGAGAGATGCTAAAGATGAAACAATTACGTGGGAACGGGAGAGGTCAGACAAGCCCTGAATGATAGTGTAGACTGAACTGGAGTATAGAAAAGTCCCAAGTACAAGAGCAAATTGCTGAGCCTGACAATTCTCTCCACCAACTCTATCCTTAAAATTCTGCAAAGAGAGCTTCAGTGGAGAAAGGAATAGAAACATAATCCATGCATTCTCACGGTGACCGAACTGCTGAGTCATACAGGTATAGAATCCAAAGACTAACCAACATATTTGAAGCTGCAGCCAACGGACTCCCAGCTCACATATTTATGAGATTTAAAGGGAATGAACTCAATCTAATAAAAGCTGTGACCTAGCCTCAGCTCAACACAAGAAAGGAATTCAGCTCTCTAAACTACATAACGAACAATATGACACTTCAATCTCTACTTTTTATGCACAATATCTGGAATAAAATTCTTAAAAATTTCAAGCAGGAAATTCAGTCTAAGTAACAAAGAACGGATGGTTTAAACAGAAAATAAATAATATGATGATAGACTTACACCAAAATCATACTGATATCTATGTTAAATGTAAATAGACAAAATATTCCAAGTATTAGTCACACATTGTCACACTGGATTAAAAAGTCAAGAACCAACTGAATGATGTTTGCAAGAGACATACTTTAAATTTAAAGATACAAATAGATTAAAAGGTAGAGAAAAGATAAAATAATCATAAGAAAATGGAAGTAGCCATATGAATATAAAAAGTAGACTTTAAAACAAGAAGTGTTGCCAGAGAAAAAAAGCTCATTTTGTAGGGATAAAGGTCAATTTATCGAGAAAAAAAAATTCTAATGATATATACATCTAATAATACAACTTCAAAATATATGAAGCTAACAACTGAGAGCACAGGGACATAATCTTGCCAGTGGACAGAGCAAAGGTTCCAAGGAACTATAAGTTAGAGCTGCTGCTAGGCACTTTGGAATTGTTGTGTCCAGGGATCAGCAGTCAAGGAGTTACTACCATATTGTCCAGGGTAATTAACCATGATCGACAGGAGGAGTAGAGATGGTTTTGCACAATACGGAAAGGGAAGAATACATGTAGAACCCAGGTGATCCACTTGGATGGCAACTGGTACTCTTTTGTCCACTGTAGCAAGAAATGAACATAAGCAGCAACTCTGGCCTGGAAATAATTCCCAGAGTTTCAGAGCCCTCTGAAAGGAAGATTTGGGTCACACCACCAGGTAAGCTACTAAGATCCAACACCGCATTAGCAGAGGGTGAGGGGAATTTGGAATGGAGAGTGGAAATGGTAAAAGATGAGAATGGTTTTAGCCCCAATATCAACTGCAATTATTAAAGCTGTAGCTTATCTCACTAATCTGCTAAGTTTCCTCTCAGAAAGATAAGCCCGGGGCTTCCCTGGTGGCGCAGTGGTTGAGAGTCCGCCTGCCAATGCAGGGGACATGGGTTCGTGCCCCGGTCCGGGAGGATCCCACATGCCGCGGAGCGGCTGGGCCCGTGAGCCATGGCCGCTGAGCCTGTGCGTCCGGAGCCTGTGCTCCGCAACGGGAGAGGCCACAACAGTGAGAGGCCCGCATACCGCCAAAAAAAAAAAGAAAGAAAGATAAGCCCGTAGGAATCATGGAGAAGCTGATCCCTGAACTTGTATGGAGAAGCAGATCTGTGTGATGTAAGGGATAGACTATGACAGTCATAAAAAAAAGTACCACTCAAATTTCCAACTGTAGTGACTACAACTGACTGACACCCCCAGCTGCTATGCTTTGAATACATCACTGTATCCTGGCCAAGGGCATGCTTCCACTGAGCTGCTCCCAACCAGTGACTTAGTGCAAAAGGATGTTATGGCAAGCACACTCCAGTGATTTGGGACTCCTCTGACAGACTATTTTGGCACAGAGACTCTACACTGGCCTTGCCAAAACATTCATAAAACGGCACTGCAATCTAAGGCTTTCTTTCTTCCTTCCTTCTTTCCTTTTCTCCTTCACAGGGATCAGACAGATCACAATCAGATGCTCGCCCAGCCTCCTCCAGCTCCCTTCTCATTTTCCCTCACAGACGGAAATCTCCCAATGAAGCTCATGAATGACCAATGCCATCTTGTCTTCTGTTTCTCAGATGACTCAGATTAATGCTTAATCTTTAAAATAATGTTTATATAAAATTTTGTTCAATTAAATCGAATCCATAAGTTTGATCATTTTTATACCAATAGTAACTAGGTTTTCGAGTGTGTCAGCTAGACCTTAATTTTCAAGATCTTTAGGTACCATAATAACTTATACTAATATCATCTTGAGTTAATAAATAGGTAATTACCCATTGATTTCTATGGGAGATGATTTCTATGAAGGACTGATTACTGGAAGATTGATCACTTGGCATAAGAAGGTGTAAAGGAATATAAGGTTTTTTCCTTTATTCATGTACTTTGGTACTGTTAAAACTTCTTCTATGTTACAGAAAGTTCTCAATTATCTACCATTTAGTTTTCTCTGAGAAATAGAAGTTAGCATCAAAAATATTAAATACATAAAATAAAAAATTTTTACATGTGTCGAACAGCTCATACAGCTTAATATCAAAACAAACAAACAACCCAATCAAAAAATGGGCAGAAGACCTAAATAGACATTTCTCCAAAGGAAACAAACAGATGGCCAAAAAGCACATGAAAAGATGCTCAATATTGCTAATTATTAGAGAAATGCAACTCAAAATTACAAGATATCACCTCACACCAGTCAGAATGGCCGTCATCAAAAAGTCTACAAATAACAAATGCTGGAAAGAGTGTGGAACAAAGGAAACCCTCCTACACTATATGTGGGAAGGTAAATTGGTGCAGCCACTATGGAGAACAGTATGGAGGTTCCTTAAAAAAACTAAAAATAGACTTACCGTATGATCCGACAATCCCACTCCTGGGCATATATCCAGAGAAAACTCTAATTTGAAAAGATATATGCACCCCAATGTTCACAGCAGCACTATTTAGAATAGCCAAGACATGGAAGCAACCTAAACGTCCACTGACAGATGAATGGATAAAAAAGATGTGGAATATATATACAATGGAATATTACTCAGCCATGAAAAAGAATGAAATAATGCCATTTGCAGCAACATGAATGGACCTAGAGATTATCATATTAAGTGAAGTAATCAGAAAGGATATAAAAATTCCAATCCAAAAATCCTTATAAATATTTTAGGCTAAAGTAAATTCTTTAGACTTAGTTGCTGGTCTATACTGTATGCCTCAAGATTTGCCAAGAAAATGCAAGAAGACATATATAATTGATTAACACTATTGATGCATCTTAGTAAGGAATCAAACAAGATCTAATGAACTAGACATTTTTGTGATCAAGAATAAGCTTTAGAGATTATTCATAGTCACAGGTGATTAGAGGAAGGAATATTTTGGGGAAAAAAATACCCCACAACTTGGAAATAGTTAAAAGAGTGTACTTGGTATCCTTTCAGTGGAGTGCTAGGCATTGCCTAGAGAACCCTCTAATTATCTGATTCTATAGGAGCATGCACCTTTCATTAACTTTCTATTGACTGGGAAATTTTATAACTCTACATTGTAGTGATTAAGTTGTAGAAAACTGATAGCCATGCAAAGGATTACTAGCAACAAAATAATCCCTATTCATAACAATGTAAGTCAATTTTCTTTAGTAGAGATTATGAATCTTTATAACTCAAATTCTCATATGAACCAGTTAAAAATTCTTACTGGTTACTTCATTCATATGTTGAATAATAATCCTTGACATATGTTTACTTTAAAATGTTTTAAAATATATAGGCAATACAAAGGTTGGAAGAAATATTTGTAACGTAGATATCAAAGGACTCATATGTAGAATATATAAAGCACTTCTAAAAATCAATAAGAAAAACACCAACCAAATGAAAAATAAAAAGGCAATTAACTTGAAAATATTTTTCACAAAAGTATATATATATATATATCAGCCATTTCCAGGCCAAAAAAGCACATAAAAATGTACTAATCATTATCAGTCATCAGATAAAGAATTGCATACTCGAAACAATTATTTAAAAGACTGAGAAAACCAAACATTGGCAAGGACGTGGGATAAATAAAACTCTCAAAATTTGTGGATGGGAAGGCAAAATGGTATAACCACCTTGCAGGAAAAAAAAAAAAACAAACTACACCATTTGGCAATTTCTTATAAACTTAAACACATGCTTTACCCATGCCCTAGAAATTCCTAGGCAAGTCCAAGAAAAATTAAAACATATGCCCATGAAATGAC